>NC_091621.1:62095399-62398430 GCF_027580195.1 Bos mutus | reverse complement strand
TCTTGAAGAAATTGACAAAAAAAGAGTAGTTCTTAAAACATTGTCTATTTTTCCCCAATACTTCATTTTGAAAAATTTTAACTGGTATAAATGAAAGAAAAAAGAGTATAATGTGCATCCATTAACCTATCACCTGGATTCCATAATTATCAACATGCTGTCTTTGTTGCCATCTCTCATTTTTGCTGTTGATGCAGGTATATTTTAAAATAAATTCCAGAGTTCATATCTTTTTGCTCTTACATGCCTAACTAAGTATGGATTCCTAAAAAATACTGAAATTCTAATTCATTATGTAATTCCATTATCACAATCGACACAATTACTAATATTGTCTTGGTATCATCTAAACCTAGATTATTTTCAGATTTTTTCATTTTGTTTCAATCTGTCATGCTGTGTGGGAAGAATGGAGAGAGTTCTCTTGCCGTCCTAACATAAAGCTCTATTGTATATACTTGTAATATGCTCATGATGTTTTATTTCATGTCATTATTTGCTACTTTGGTGCATCTTGGAACAATCACAATTACCTAAAATATTCCTTAGACCCATAGCCTTACGTAGGTCTGTCTTGAACTGTTTGAAAATTATTGCCATGTAATTTTGTTCATGTCTGTAACTTCACTCGATTATAGGTTGTTATTATTGACATATACCCAGTAGGCATGCAGGCTGCTCACACCTGGTGTACAAATGAGGACATAAATTGGCAAAGCAAAACACATTTTAATAAGGCAGTAGGCCTAGACAACTTATTATTGGGTGGTAAGCAGCTAAAATATTTTAGTCATGAAACTTTGCATGAGGATGGCTATTTTTTTCAACCATTTTTGAGTCAGAAATAAATTATTTTCTTTTTTGCACAATGCAGTATGGAGTTTTAAGATACAGAATTGATCATAATGGGCTACAATGATGCAGGATTTTAATAGTTTCAGAATGAAAATTTGGAGTGTAAGGGAGACAGTAGTCCTGGAAATAACATTATCTTTAAAAAATTTATCATTCCAAAATTACTAGTTGTTGAAACTAGTACTTGATTGAAGCCATTATTAAATGTAACCATCACTGTCTTTGCAAATATCTGTTTTCAGGTGCAATATATAAACCCCATGGCTCCAGAAACTGTGAGCATAGTAGAGTCAATGGCAGGATTATTTGAGGGTTCAGCAGAGATGTCTTCTGACCTGTATTCACTTGCTTCAGTTATATATAACAGTCATCCACGTAATTACTTTCCTGTGAGGGGCAGAGCTGAAGACCAGCCTTCAACATTTGGTAGGTACATTTTTTTGTTCTGTGTGAAATGTATTTAAACCACCAGTACTACCTAGCACAGATATGAACCTTAGCTCAGAGTTCAACCCAATTATTAATGGTCCATGGGCTGAAGTCAGATTTTTTTTCTTTAACTGTTGGATAACCTCATGTGGCAAATGGAAATGCCACACAGGCAGGAGCTGGCCCCTCCTAACCCATCTGACCTTCCTCCAGAGAAAGTAGCACCCTAGAGTCTGCAGCCAAGCTGCAGAGACAATCAGTTATTACAGTTGCCAAAGCAGGTGTGATGGGAAAGGATTAACATATCTTCAAATCATTCACAGGCCTCACACTCTCTGCAGCTTTTGACTAATAGGTTTTCAAATGTCACTGAAGGTAAATAGGTCAGAAAGTTACAACTCGAGTGCATGGGGTGATCAACAGGTGGAGGTGACCCCAGTGACGTGGTGATGTCATTAGTGTGTACACTGACTACTCAGGGTCAAGGGATCTTATTGTTTCTATAAGGAGAATGTCATATACAGTGAATTAAAAATATTTGGTTAGAAGAAACAGATCTAAATTATCTGTTTTTTCTAAAATGCTAAGTGAGAAAAAAGGGTTTCTCTTGTTGCTTTTTTCTCTAATCTGGTATTTGTTCCCTTCCAAATTAAAATTTCTTATATTGATGGTGGAATTTGGCAAAAGTATCACATTGCATTCAATATATGCTTATTTCATTTACTGACATGTTTTTCCTGGGCAAAGAAGACAACTTTTAGAAGACACTTAAAAATTAAGAGGCCCATGATTTCTGATACAGATTTTTTTTTAATACTTTGTTTGGCCTAAGCACTAATTATCACTGTTGGAAGTGCACAGTCCAAATAAGTTTTTTTTTAAAAAAAACTAGCTTATTTTTTGAAATAGGGATTTTTTGAAATCCTTGTCCAGATATATTTACGTGGCAGTTTTATAAGCATACTTGCTTTAAATCATTAATGGATTTAGCAAATGTGTGGTGATTTTGAGTCCAAATAAAATCTTATTTCCATGATTTTTATATCATAATGCAGCACTGACTTATAATATTTCAATTTGATATATTGCCCAGTTGTTTTTTAGGAAAAGAATTCCTAACTTGTCTTTTTTAGAAAGTTATATTTTCTCAAAACACTAATCTCTTATTCTGGGATAGTGTATAACAACTAGCAAAATTATATTATGAGCACAAAATGTCTGTATATGTTATTGGAGTACATTCAGTATATTTATTTTTAATTATGTATCTACCTTTCATATAAGGGATTACATGGAGAGATTAATGGATAGTGTGAAATTGGGTTTAAAATTTCACTGTGGAAGCAAAAATGATTTTGATCACAAAGTCAAATACTTGTAAAATTTTTAAAAAACTGATTTCAAATAGGAACTTCAAGGAATCAGTATATCACTGACATTGCTGCTGAACAGCTGTCCTATGTTATCAGGAGACTTGTACCCTTCACTGAGCATATGATTAGTGTATCTGCTTTCACCATCATGGGAGAAGGACCACCAACGGTTCTCAGTGTTAGGACGCTTGAGCAAGGTAAGAATATACTTCCTTTGAAATAGTTACCTGCAGATATTGCTCTGGTACATTGTAATACTTTTCATTCATATTAATTTTTCATTCTTCTTCTCAAGTGCCAAGCTCCATTCAAGTTATAAACTATAAAAATATTAGTTCTTCATCTATTTTGTTATATTGGGATCCTCCAGAATATCCTAATGGAAAAATAACTCATTATACAATTTATGCAATGGAACTGGATACAAACAGAGCATTCCAGATGACTACTATAGATAACAACTTTGTCATAACAGGTAGAACAGAATTTTGTTTTGACATTCTTATTCTGATGGAAAACGCACATCTCTCTATGCCATTAAACACTGCGGAGTACATGTTCCATCACTGCAGACTTTGTTGTGCTATGCTCCCCATGGATATCTTTAAAAATACTTGCAGAAATAACTTCATTAAATGTTGTTTTTCTTTCACTATATTTATCTGCAAATAAAGTCATCAGACCACAGGTATCCTAAGAATATACTTGACCTACGGAATTTTATGCCTGGTGCGTCAAAATAACTCTGTATTGACTGAATGTGACCATCAGCTGAAGTAATTGAGCTGACGTGGTGTTTGTGCCAAATCAGCTACATTCCTTGCAGTGTGCCAAAAATTGTTTCTTCAGTCTCAGACCACTGCCTTGATATTTTAGGAGAGAACTAAAACCTCATCAAGATGGAAGTCTCCCATACCAAGGAAGTTTGGGAGATTGGGATTATAGGAGGCTGATTTAAAGAACCAGTCTCCCAGATAAGTTATTTTCACTAGTCTTGTGTTAAATGGCACTAATCCAGGAATAGTATTCTGGGGACTTTGAACAAATGGCCTATTTTCCTTACAGGGTTAAAGAAATACACAAGATATAAAATGAGAGTGGCTGCCTCAACCACTGTTGGAGAAAGTTCTTTGTCCGAAGCAAATGACATCTTCGTGAGAACTCCAGAAGATGGTAAGAATGTTAGGTGCAGTTTTAATAAGAAGAAGCAAGTGGTGTTGCATGCTTACTGTCATCTACCTCATGCTGCCTTTAGTGTCTGAAGCGATAAACATGAAAAAATATACACATTGGTTTTTTCCCCCAGAACCAGAGTCGTCACCTCAAGATGTTGAAGTTACCGATGTTACCGCTAGTGAAATAAGTTTGAAGTGGTCACCACCTGAGAAACCCAATGGGATTATTGTTGCCTATGAAGTGCTCTACAGAAATGTAAATTCCTTATTCATGAAGAACACCTCAACAACAAACATAATTTTAAGAGACTTAAAACCTTACTCGCTCTATAACGTTTCTGTAAGGTCATATACCAGATTTGGCCATGGCGAGCAGTTATCTTCTGTACTTTCTGTGAGAACTTCTGAGACTGGTAAGTTTTTTCCCCATACATATTAATGAAGTAAACATGGCCGATAATTGTCATATTGTTTTATATTTTACATAACCTGAAGTCTGTCATTCTGTTCTGTATAATCCAGGAATTTATATGATCTTTGTGGGAAGGCGTGGGAAAAGACTTGTGTAAGTTTTTAAAATCTGATTTACATATAAGGGAACTCCAGAATAAATGTCAGTGTTCTTTTTTTCAAAGAAAGTATCTTGAGAAATCAGAAGTCCTTTCAGTGTACCTATAAATTAGGTTGCTTTGAAACTAGGAAATAGCAGAGACACATTCATAAGAATAGAATCCTATACTATATATAATCTATATAAATTCTGTATACATCCATAGGCATCTATCTATAGATATATCTAAATTTATACATATATATGTATAAATGTGTGTGTGTGTGCGTGTGTTAGTCGCTCAGTCGTGTCCCACTCTGCGACCCCATGGACTGTAGCCCACCACTGGAGTGGGTTGCCATTTCCTTCTCCAGGGGATCTTCCCGACCCAGGGATCAAACCCATTCTTTACTGTCTGAGCCACATATGTAAAGATGTAAGTAGATATATATCTATAGATGTATAATCCAGGTATCCTGCATTTCAGGCAGCTTCTTTACCATCTGAGCCACCTGGGAAGCCCATAGATGTATATAGACTTAATACGTGTAAACTCTATACATCTGTCTATGTATGTGTGTATATCTATATACATTCTTGAGTGTATATATATAGCCAGAGGTGTAGAGTCGGAGCACAGAAAGGACATGCCTGGGAAGCCTTACAAAGGAGGTAGCATTTGACCTTAATCTTAAAGAATCAGGTGGAATGGACATTATATAGGTTTGTTGTGGCCAGGGTGTGTATCCCATATAAATGAAATAATGTAAGCAGAGAATTAATAGTGTTTCAGTTTCAGTGTACAAGAGCAAATAGCACAATGTAAGACATTTGCCTGATGATCTTAGTGCATTGTTTATATTATGCTTATAAACATATATTGGAGCATCACTTTTAGGCCAACTCTGTAGCACATGCCTAGAATTAAAACTAAATGTAAAGTTACTATTTTATCCCTACATTTAAAAAAATAAATATTTGTTGACTAGCTACTGGCTGACGATTGGAGTCACTGTTCCTATACATCATAATTAGCTAAATATCAGCAATTTCTTATGGTTCATCCAGATGCTGTAGGTGAGGCCCTGTCTCTGACCTTGAGGAATCAGGGATCTAGTAAACCAGCTTACCTTTGGGCAAAAATACTCTCTTGAGACTGGTCACAGAGATTAATAAAATAAATTGATATAAAATTGACCATAGAGGATGACACAGATGGTAAAGAATCCATCTGCAATGCAGGAGATCTGGGTTCGATCCCTGGGTTGGGAAGATCCCCTGGTGAAGGGAATGGCAACCCACTCCAGTATTCTTGCCTGGAGAATTTCACAGACAGAGGAGTCTGAGGTGGGGCTACAGTCCATGGGGTCACAAAGAGTCGGACACAACTGAGCGACTGACACTTTTTTTTCACTTTTCATCCTCTTGAGACTGTCACATAAATTAATAAAATGAAATGATATAAAACAGTCCATAGGGATGACAACAGTTGTAATGGCAGGAATGAGTAATGAAAAGAGCGTTTTTAAAAATTATCATAAATTGTATATTATGGTGCAAAATAATTGTTATTATATGTATTAGCATGCTTCATTGCTTTTATAAATATATGGAAAATAAGTATTTTTGAGAAAAGTCTCTACCTGGTTTCATTTTGCACCATGTCAAGGAAAGAAGCATATTTTAAGTACCTGCAACATACTTCTTGACTTTCATAAACATTGCCTTTTTAATTCTAAAATAAAGCAATAAGGTGTTATTATCTGCATTCCTAATGAAAAACTGAGGTCTGCGAGGTTCATCCTTTCAAGAAATATTCAGCAAATAATTTATACTATAGCAACCTTTCCCTGGGCTCTATTAGCACTGTACAAGAAAATGAATTTCCACCTTCCTAAAGTTAATATTAATTACTGGGTGTTTCACAGGCAGTGGAATCTGCATCAGTGACTTTTCCTCTAGATCACATCTAATACAATTGAACCCCCAATTTGAGTTCTTTTTGCAACAGAGGTAGCTAGAATTTTAAACACAATCTCAAGGTGTCATTTGAAGCAGAATGTACTCAGGAGCAACTGTTTACTCCCAGGGATCAATGTTCTTGTTAAATACAATAAATACACTCTCTACTCTTACTCTAAAAATCAAGATCCCACTTTTCAATACTGTTTCATGAGAAATTGAGAGCTGTGCTAACTCAGCTAACTAAAAAAGCCAACTACAACTAATTAATAGTGTTAATGCTGCTAGTTACAAATAGGAGTAAATTATTTGTTCAGATGTTTTATCTTGATTGGGGAATTAGACTTTATAATGCTTGAAAGTAAAATCCTCATGTGTCAAGCAGGAAAAATCAATATAGGATTGATCTTGTGTGTGTGTTTTAAGTATAGAATGTGCACTTAATAAACAAACTTGAGATTAGTTTATATTTTCTTATACTTAGGGCACAATAACCACATAAAGAACTTTAAGTTCCCATACAGATTACCCTTTGATGATCTATATATGTATATTTTCTTTCCTTTCTTTTTTTAAGATATAATTTTCTTTACAGTAAGCCTTAACCACTGCCTTGAGTAAGTCTGAATTGGGGCAATAATACTAGGGGATTGTAATTTAGTTGTTGATCAAAACTTTGTGTGGGACTGTATAAATTTATTCATGTTAAAGAAAGGCATTTTATTACTTTCTATATGTGACATTAAAGCTATCTATGCCAAACAATAATCTTCTGGCATACCCAGGATAACATCCCACTATTTTAGGATGATCATAAACTAAATTATTCTTTATTTTTAGTTTTTAATAGCTCTAGCTTATTCCAACTGATATAATAATTACTTGTCATTCATGAGTTATCCATTTTATATGGTACTTCTACAATTGGAAGCACCATGCTATTTCAGAAAAATTTAAATATGTGATTACTCTCCAAAATCACCAAGTCATTAAATCTATCTTGCTTTATTTTCCCTGAAGATCCAGCATGGGTGTAAGGAGAAATGAATAAAAACGCATAGGATGTCAGCCTGGGGTCAGGGCTGCATATTTATATCCTGACTACTGGTGGTAGGCAGGTAAATCCACAGGGACAAGTTAGCGAATTCCAATGAGAATTTTTCAAAATCCCAAGTTATACTGATTTATAAAGTTCAAGCATAGCATCACTAATTCCTTTTTTCCCTTGCAATTAAAGAGCTATTCAATTCAATCTTACTTTCCTTAGATGTAAATTTCTCCTTTGTTTTAAATATGTTCTATACCACCTTGAGCACAGGTTTTCATTCACTGAACAGACTTGTTATGGATTCCATATCATGTACTACCACTGAACTAGGCACTATAGTTACAGCAGTAAATAAGGCCGGATTTCTGTCTTCCTGGAGCTTAACATTCTAGAAGGGTCAGAGAAGATAAAGCAGTAAACAAATAACATATATGATTTTTGATACTGGAAAATTCCTTGAAAAAAAATATCAGGGAAAGAAAAGAGAGTTATGGAAGAATGAGCAGGCAATTTGAGATGGAAGACTGAGAAAAGGCCTCTCTGAGGAGGTTATATTTGCCTAGAGATATTAATAATGTGTGAGATTTACTTAGATGAGGATAAGGAAGAAAATGTTCCAGAGGAAGAATAGCAATTACCAAGTTCCTGAAGAGGGAAGGCTCTTGATATGTCTGAGGAAGAGGAGACCATTTCTCTCATGTGAGCAGTGTGAGCTATGGGGTAGAATTAGCAGATGAGAGAGAGAGAGAGAGAGGCAAAGGTGGATCATACCTTCGTGGCTGCCATACTGAGGAATGTGGTGTTTAATTTCAATGTGAAGCTATTGGAGAATTAGGTGATGAGAATTTGGTATGTTTTGCAGTTTTAGAAGATTGCTTCTGAATATATTGGATGTGGGAATAAAGAGGAAACTCAAGATTTCCTATCAGGTTTTGGCCTAAGCATCTTGGTCACTGAGGTGCCATTTACTGAAATGAGGAAGTCTGGGGAGGAGATCAGGTTGGAGAAATCTTAGGAGTTCATGTTTTGAACATGTTTGAAATACTCAAGTGCCTGTCGTGAAGGCAACTGGGCAATAAGTTTTAAACTCATGGAAAGGATCCAGGGTTGAATATACAATCTACAAGCATCACCATATGTTGGGTGTTCAAAGTCCAGGTTGCGATAAAATCATGTCAGGGTAAGTGCAGATAGAGTTGAAGAGAAGCATACAGCTATGTCCTCAGGTAATAGGACATGGAGACTTTGGGAAGTCAAGGAGGAGCCAATCAAGGACTAAGCAGGAGTGGCCAGTGAGGTCGGAGGAAAGTCAGGAGAAGGTCATGTCTTGGAAGTCAAATGAGTAGATATTTTAAATTAGAAGCAATTTGTTTCCTACGTCAAGTGCTACTGACAGTGAAGTGATGGTGGTTTAGTCACTAAGTCATGTATGACTCTTGCTACCCCATGGACTGTAGCCTGACAGGCTCCTCTGTCCATGAGATTTCCCAGCCAAGAATATTGGAGTGGGCGGCCATTTCCTTCTCCAGAGGCTCTTCCTGATCCAGGGATTGAACTTGCGTCTCCTGCATCACAAGCAGATTCTTTACCACTGAGTCACCAGGGAAGCCCCTGACAGTAGAGCAATGGCACGTAATTGATTAGTGGTTTGGCAAGATGAAGGTCATTGATGACACCATGAGAGTACGTTTCATGGTTAAAAATGAGGAGAAAATTCCTAACTGAAGTGGGGCTAAAAGAGCATGATAGGCAAGAAAGGGGAGAAAATGGGTAAAGGGAAGATTTGAGAACTGTGGATATAGAGTGGAGGACAGAAGAGAGCAATAACTAATGTGTGTTCACGTGTGTATGATGTGTGTGTGTTTGTGTGTGTGCGTGTGCTTTGCTTAGTCACCCAGTCCTGTATGACTTTTTGCGAGCCCACCAGGCTCCTCAGTCCATGGGATTCTCCAGGCAACAATACCGGAGTGGGTTGCCATGCCCTCCTCCAGGGGATCTTCCCAACCTAGGGATTGAACCAGGGTCTGCTTGCAGGCGGATTCTTTACCTGATGAGCTACCAGGGAAGCCCCATACAATGTATATATCATGATAGAAATAATTCAGTGAAGAGAGAAAAACTAAAAATACAACAGAGAGGAAAAAACGTCAAGTCTAAAGTCTAATTAGGTAGATGGAATGGAATTTAGTGCAGAAACGGACTAGGTTTTAGATAAGAAGGCAGTTGAAGATGAGTGGTAGGAAAATATACAGTCCTCTTTGAGTGTTTTTATTTTCTCGATGAAATTAGAAGCAGGCTTCTCAGGTTTGAATAAAGAGAGGGAGGAGATACTGGATGTTTGTGGAGAAAGAAGATGGTGAAAACAAGCATAACAGAGTAGAAGACTGATTAACTGAAAAATAGATAGGCTGCCAAGTGCTGGAAAAAGATTGAGATTTGAGGTTATAAATTAAAGTAAGGCTAGTCAGCATGGAGTGGAATTTTATTCAGACATGGTCACCTGTTGCATTGCGGGTGTAGACTAGCCCTGAGTTCAGTTTAACCAACGTTGAAATTTTGCCAGAAAAGTAAGATAGAAAAAGGAGTTGATGGAGATTGCTAGGGAGTGATTTTAGTGATAGACTGTCTGACCTGAGTAAGCAGGGAGATGAGGACGTTAAGGGTGGTGATGGACAGTAAAGACTTGATGAGGGTCAGTGACTTGTTGAATTGACAATATAGTGGTCAGTCAGCTGGAGACGTAGATAGTTGCCAAAGAGAGGAATATTGGCAGTTTTTGGTAATGAAGGCCTCAGGTGTTGCCATGAAGGCTGCTGATTAGAGTGAGGCAGAGGAAAAAAATATTGGAATGTGGAGCTCAAGGAATTCAGAGTCTAGGGAGTTACAGGGTTATTTCCATCTATTTGACATCTCACAGTGGTAGAGAGGAGGTCAATTGTCAGGTGACTGCATTTTTAAGATGTTTAGAGAAATGGCAGAGATCCACTGGATGATTGTCTTAAAGGAAGGGTCAGGAAGAGGAAAGAACAGATCTCGATACGGAAAGGGTTCTAGGCCCTATGGTTACAGAGATGATGAGAAAAAAACAAATAGCTGCCAATCCGAGTGCTATGTTGTATTCTCAAGCAGTTTTAAGATTTCACTAAGAGCCAGAAGGTTAAGGAGCCAGAGTACTTGTTGAGGATTTTTCTCAATTTAATGTGTTGGTTAGGAAGATACTAGGGAAGATTTTGAATATTTGGGGAAGGATTGTAGGATTATATTGTTATATCAAGCTGTATTAAAGTTCTTCCCAAAGTTTTAGAAATGTCTGCGTTTTTATGGAAGTTTTTCCTGGTAAGTCTGCCTTAGATGCAATACACTCCATAACAGGTAACAGTGGGGGTGAGGGTTACTTTTCTATATTTTCAAGGCTTCTGAATTTTCTTTACTAAATTTATTAGTAGCATATTTATATCCATTGTATTTAGAATACCAATAAAAAGGTTGAATTCTTAATCTTGAAGGAAAAGAACTTGTAATGGCATTATGAGTATTGGCAATGAAAAAATATATATCTAGTTTATATTGTTTAAACCACAAGTTAATCATTATTGTTCTATGAAGGCAATTTTAAACCATTATCTTTCCAACTACGGTCTTTCATCTCCTGCAAGTATGTTTCTGTGTAAATGTATTGCTTACAGTTTCAGCTAGTGAGATTACACTGATGGCTTTCTCTCTGTTTCTGATTGGCTGACTGTGTTTGTATTTTGCTCTTGTTAATTTTTCTGGGTAGAGAATTCCAGTAGTTTTTCAATTGGTATCACTTTTCTAATTGTGACCTAAGTTAAAGTTGAGTTTCTTCAGAGAGAATGTGTGTTTGCTTCTGCTAATTGTTTTTAAATAATGGCGACTGTGTGGATCACAATAAACTGTGGAAAATTCTGAAAGAGATGGGAATACCAGACCACCTGACCTGCCTCTTGAGAAACCTATATTCAGGTCAGGAAGCAACAGTTAGAACTGGACATGGAACAACAGACTGGTTCCAAATAGGAAAAGGAGTACGTCAAGGCTGTATATTGTCACCCTGCTTATTTAACTTCTATGCAGAGTACATCATGAGAAACGCTGGACTGGAAGAAGCACAAGCTGGAATCAAGATTGCCGGGAGACATACCAATAACCTCAGATATACAGAGGACACCAATCTTATGGCAGAAAGTGAAGAGGAACCAAAGAGCCTCTTGATGAAAGTGAAAGAGGAGAGTGAAAAAGTTGGCTTAAAGCTTAACATTCAGAAAATGAAGATCATGGCATCTTATCCCATCACTTCCTGGGAAATAGATGGGGAAACAGTGGAAACAGTGTCAGACTTTATTTTTTTGGGCTCCAAAATTATTGCAGATGGTGACTGCAGCCATGAAATTAAAAGACGCTTACTCCTTGGAAGGAAAGTTATGACCAACCTAGATAGCATATTGGAGAAGGCAGTGGCAACCCACTCCAGTACTCTTGCCTGGAAAATCCCATGGATGGAGAAGCCTGGTAGGCTGCAGTCCATGGGGTCGCTAAGGGTCTGACATGGCTGAGTGACTTCACTTTCACTTTTCACTTTCACACATTGGAGAAGGAAATGGCAACCCACTCCAGTGCTCTTGCCTGGTGAATCCCAGGGATGGGGGAGCCTGGTGGGCTGCCGTCTACGGGGTCGCACAGAGTCGGACATGACTGAAGTGACTTAACAGCAGCAACAGATAGCGTATTGAAAAGTAGAGACATTACTTTGCCAACAAAGGTCCATCTAGTCAAGGCTATGGTTTTTCCTGTGATCATGTATGGATATGAGAGTTGGACTGTGAAGAAAGCTGAGTGCCAAAGAATTGATGCTTTTGAACTGTGGTGATGGAGAAGACTCTTGAGAGTCCCTTGGACTGCAAGGAGATCCAACCAGTACATTCTGAAGGAGATCAGCCCTGGGATTTCTTTGGAAGGAATGATGCTAAAGCTGAAACTCCAGTACTTTGGCCACCTCATGTGAAGAGTTGACTCATTGGAAAAGACTCTGATCCTGGGAGGGATTGGGGGCAGGAAGAAAAGGGGACGACAGAGGATGAGATGGCTGGTTGGCCTCACCAACTCCATGGACGTGAGTTTGAGTGAACTCCGGGAGATGGTGATGGACAGGGAGGCCTGGCGTGCTGTGATTCATGGAGTTGCAAAGAGTTGGACCCGACTGAGTGACTGAACTGAACTGAATGGCAACTCAGTATTACAAATTCATTTTAATTTCTATTCTAAAGTAGAGGTCTTTTCAGGCTATATTTGTTGTTCAGTCGCTCAGTTGTGTCCGATTCTTTGCGACCCCATGGGCTGCAGCACACCAGGCTTCCCTGTCCATCACCAACTCCTGGAGCTTGTTCAAACTCATGTTCATTGAGTTGGTGATGCTATCCAACTGTCTCATCCTCTGTTGTCCCCTTTCTTCCTGTCTTCAATCTTTCCCAGCATCAGGATCTTTTCCAACAAGTTATCTCTTCCCATCAGGTGGCCAAAGTATTGGATCTTCTGCATCAGTCCTTCAAATGGTATGGGGAGGGAGGAGGGAGGAGGGTTCAGGATGGGGAACACATGTATACCTTTGGCAGATTCATTTTGATATATGGCAAAACCAATACAATATTGTAAAGTGAAATAAAATAAAATTTAAAAAAATGAATATTCAGGGTTGATTTCCTTTGCAATTTACTGGTTCGATCTCCTCGCTGTCCAAGGGACTCTCAAGAGTCTCTTCCAGCACTTCAGTTTGAAGGCCTCAATTTTTTGGCCCTCATCCTTTCTTGGTCTTCACTTGTAGCTTAGTTGGTAAAGCGTCTGCAATGGTAAATGTAAACAGTCTGCAGTAGGTAAAGAATCTCCTGCAATGCAGGAGACCTGGGTTTGATTCCTGGGTCAGGAAGATCCCCTGAAGAAGGAAATGGCAAGCCCCTCCAGTATTCTTGCCCGGAGAATCCCATGGACAGAGGAACCTGGCAGGCTACAGTCCATGGGGTCACAAGAATCAGACATGACCTAGAAGCTAAATCCCACCACCATCCTTTTTTATTGTATAGCTCTCGCACCTATACACGACTATTGGAAAAACCATAGCTTTGACTATAAAGATGTTTGTCGGCAAAGTAATGTCTCTGCTTTTTAATATGCTGTCTAGATTTGTCATAACTTTTCTTCCAAAAACCAAGCATCTTTCCATTTCATGGCTGCAGTCACCGTCCGCAGTGATTTTGGAGCCCAAGAAAATAAAGTCTATCACTGTTTCCATTGTTTCCCCATCTATTTGCCATGCAGTGATGGGACCAGATGCCATGATCTTCATGTTTTGAATGCCGAGTTGTAAGCCAGCTTTTTCACTCTCTTCTTTCACCTTCATCAAGAGTATCTTTAATTCTTCTTTGCTTTCTGCCATTAGGGTGGTGTCAAATGGCTATCTGAGATTATTAATATTTCTCCTGGCAGTCTTGGTTCCAGCTTGTGTTCATCCAGCCCAGCATCTCACACAATGTACTCTGCATCTAGGTTAAATAAGTAGGGTGACACTATACAACTTTGACATACTCTGTTCCCAATTTTGAATCAGTCCATTGTTCCATGTTGGTTCTAAGTGATTATATATGTTCCACGGATTTGAGCCACGTATGCTCATAGGGATAGGCTTACAGTTCCAACAATGCATAGTTTTTTTTTTTTTTTTTTTTTCCTATTCCACCTCTCATCCAGAGGCATGATAAGAGGAAAAATATTACTTTTCTGTCCTCTTTTTCTTGGTAGGTTTCCTTCTCACTCCTTGCTCTGTGAGAGTGAACATACCACATTGCACAAGTCTAGGAAGAACCGCTCAGGTTCTCTTCAACTCTTCTGAAGAATTCAAAGTGCCCCCAGAATTGGCCTGTGTCATGGGTCTTGTTGAAATTGCATTCTTTGGGGATTCAACACTTGATGCAGGGATATTTTTTACCCTTCTTCTGGCCCAGGGTTTTATCTTCTTTTTCTGGCTCTCCACACAGCAGTTAATACAGAAACTCAAAGTCACCAGGATTGACCATTACCCTGTAAGTCAGAGCAGGCTTTAGTTCCAGCATATCAGGACTCCTATTTTTACTTTTTTTTGTTTGTTTGTTTGTTTTTTGTATTTGTTTTTAGTCCACCATAGATTTCTTACTTCTTTGCCAGCTCTGCAATTCCTTACAAGAAAAAGGTTAATTTTTATGTAAAGTTTTACTTCTTTTAATTATAATGATCATTCATTTAGTGTAGCTTTTCCAATATCCAGTTTTCTAGACTTGGAATCCCACATGTAGTATTAACAGTTGATTATATGTAGAGAACCATTTTGTGTCCATTACATTCAATATAATAAAAGCATTAATAGATACAGGAAACTCGTATTTTATTTATTGATAAATTGTATCCTTGGGCTTCCCTGAGGGCTCAATGGGTAAAGAAACCACCTGCAATGCAAGAGAAACAAGAAATGCAGGTTTGATCCCTGGGTCATGTAGATCTCCTAGAGAAGAAAATGGCAATCCATCCAGTATTCTTGCCCGGAAAATCCCATGAACAGAGAAGCCTGGCAGGCTACGGTTTAGGAGGTCACAAAGAGTCGGACAAGAATGAGTGACTAAGCACACACATCCTTAGGAGACTGTTTTGTTACCAGGTTATTATATCCTTTCCTTTTATCTAGCAGAGGATCCTTGCCTTGTCATAGATCATATTGTGTATCAAAACTAATCTATTAACCATTTATATGTTGTTATTAATGAAAGACAGATCAATTTTTAAGTGTTTTCAAGTTCTCCTTCTTGTACAGTTAGCCTGTACCTGGGGGCCCTGAATTCACAGATTCAACCAATTGTTCATTGAAAGTATTTGAAAAAAAGTTGCAGAAAAAATGTTCTAAAAAGCAAAACTTAAATTTCCTGCCTGCTGGCAGGCAACTATTTACATAGCATTTCCATTGTATTTACAATTATTTACCTAATCCATTGTATTAGGTATTATAAATAATCTAGAGACGATTTAAAGTATACAGGAGAATGTTGTTAGGTTCTATGCAAATACTGTGCAATTATATATAAGGGACTTGAGCATCCTTGGAGCTTGGTATCCATGAAAGGGATGGGGGCATGGGGGCCCTGGAACCATTTCCCTGCATGTACCATGGGACCACTGTATCTGCATATTCTGCTCAGGAAGACAGTTTAGTATAGTCTCAAGTATTTTGATAAAAAATACGAGAAAGCAATGGCAACCCACTCCAGTACTCTTGTCTGGAAAACCCCATGGACAGAGGAGCCTGGTAGGCTGCAGTCCATGGGGTCGCTAAGAGTCGGACACGACTGAGCGACTTCCCTTTCACTTTTCACTTGCATGCATTGGAGAAGGAAATGGCAACCCACTCCAGTGTTCTTGCCTGGAGAATCCCAGGGACAGAGAAGCCTGGTGGGCTGCCGTCTATGGAGTCCCATAGAGTCGGACACGACTGAAGCGACTTAGCAGCAGCAGCAAACATTCAATAAACTTTATTCTGTAGAGTTGTAGTATGAATTTTCTTTGAGATGAAAATTTTCTTGCACAGTTGCAAGTGCTATAATATACCCATATTTTTCTACATTTAGGATATTTATTATAATTGCATTCTAGTGAAACTTCTGATGTGTGTGTGTGGGGGGGGGGGGGGCTTTCCTGCTGGGTCAGTGGTAAGAATCCCCCTGAAATGCAGGAGCCACAGGAGATGCAGGTTCGATCCTGGGTTGGGAAGATCCCCTGGAGGAGGGCATGGCTACCAACTCTAGTATTCTTGCCTGGAGTATCCCCTTGGACAGAGGAGCCTGGTGGGCTACAGTCCCTGGGCCACAAAGAGTAAGACATGACTGAAGTGACTTGACAAGTGTGTATATGTGTGTGTATCCTAGACCTTTGGGGTGAAAACATCAGCAGAATACATTATTAGCATAGAATTGTTTATGCTGTATATATAATTTTTTTTTTTAGTGCCTGATAGTGCACCAGAAAATATTACTTACAAAAATATTTCCTCTGGAGAGATTGAGCTGTCATTCTTCCCTCCAAGTAGTCCCAATGGAATTATACAAAAATATACGATTTATCTAATGAAAAGTAATGGAAATGAGGAAAGAACGATAAATACAACTTCTTTGGTCCAGAATATTAAAGGTAAAAAAATATAATGTTGGATATTTATGTTTGTTTTGACCAAGTGACCACAAATCATCAGCTTGTTGTTGTAAGTGAGAAGTGTAGTTAGTTTTATACAGAGTGTGACAGTTCCGGCTCTTTGGTTCAATAAGGTAGGAGTTTATTGCAGATCACGTGAAAGAAGACTCAGTTCTTTTCCACATTTTTCTACATTGTTCTGTCTTCATAATAGGAGTTACTGTTCCAAGAACTACATTTTCACTTAGTTTTTACTTTTGGAAGGTTGTTAAGAAACATTTCATAGTTTTTTTTTTTTCTGCATATAATTAAAGGTTATTTTGTAAGTCTTATCTATCTTATTTCTATTTAGGACTGAAGAAGTACACGCAGTATACAATTGAGGTGTCAGCTAGTACACTCAAAGGTGAAGGAATTCGGAGTGCACCCGTAAATGTGCTTACTGAAGAAGATGGTAAATATAGCAGTGAAGAGTTGATAAATTTTTAATCTGTCACGTTTCAAAAAACATGTATATAAAATGAAGATATAGTATAAGAATTCTCCTTGCCTTGAGTAGCACTTATGTGCTGCTACTGCTGCTAAGTCGCTTCAGTCGTGTCCGACTCTGTGCAACCCCATAGATGGCAGCCCACAAGGCTCCGCCATCCCTGGGATTCTCCAGGCAAGAACACTGGAGTGGGTTGCCATTTCCTTCTCCAACTTATGTGCTGCATCAGCTTTATATTGATATTTCATTGTCATGGTTTAAAAGAAGCTTGCAAAGTCATATTTATGTTCAGTAACATCAGGTGTAAAATGCATTTTTTTATTCTTAACTCATTCATACTCTGTGAAAAAATCAGTAATTTTTTTCCCATGGGAATTTTTAAGGCTAAAATTTTGGTGCACATAGCTTGAACATCAATCTGGGTATGTTATGACCATGTTTTTCACTTTTAACATTCATAAGAATAGACATTTAATAAGTTTTGTAGTAGATTCTGTTATGTCAACCTTCAGCATTTTTTAAATTTATTTTTTATTGCAGGATAATCGCTTTACAGAATGTTGTCGTTTTCTGTCAAACCTCAACATGAATCAGCCATAAGTATACAGATATCCCCTCCCTTTTGAACCTCCCTCCCATCTCCATCCCCATCCCACCCTCTAGGTTGATACAGAGCCCCTTTGAGTTTCCTGAGCCATACAGCCAACTCCCGTTGGCTATCTATTTTACATGTGGTAATGTAAGTTTCCATGTTACTCTCTCCATACATCCCACCCTCTGCTCCCCTCTCCCCATGGCCATAAGTCTATTCTCTGTCTGTTTCTCCATTGCTGCCCTGTAAATAAGTTCGTCAGTACCATTCTTCTAAATTCCATATATACGTGTTAGAATATTTACCTTTCTCTATCTGACTCATTTCTCTCTGTATAATAGGTTCTAGGTTCATCCACTTCATCAGAACTAACTCAAATGCATTCCTTTTTATGGCTGAATAATATATACCACAACTTCTTTATCCAGTCATCTGTCGATGGAAATCTAGGCTGCCTCCATGTTCTAGTTATTGTAAATAGTGCTGCAAGGAACAATGGGATACTTGTGTCTTTCTCAATTTTGGTTTCCTCAGGGTGTATGCCCAGGAATGGGATTGCTGGGTCATATGGTGGTTTTATTCCTAGTTTTTAAAGGAACCTTGTACCATCTTCCATACTGGCTGTATCAATTTACATTCCCACCAGCAGTGCAAGAGCGTTCCCTTTTCTCCACACCCTCTCCAGCATTTATTGTTTGTAGACTTTTTGATGATGGCCATTCTGACCAGTGTGAGTTGATTTTGTAGTTTGTAGTTTTGATTTGCATTTCTCTAATAATGAGTGGTGCTAAGTATCTTTTCATGTGTTTGTTAGCCATGTTTGTGTGTTTGTTTCATATGTTTTCTTTGGAGAAAAGTCTGTTTAGGTCTTTTCCCCACTTTTTGATTGGGTTGGTTGTTTTTCTGGCATTGAGTTGTATGAGCTGCTTGTATATTTTGGAAATTAATCCTTTGTCAGCTGTTTCATTTGCTGTTATTTTCTCCTATGCTTAGGGTTGTCTTTTCACCTTGCTTATAGTTTCCTTTTCATCAGGTCTCACTTGTTTACTTTTGTTTTTGTTTTTTTTTAAATTTTATTTTATTTTTAAACTTTACAATATTGTATTAATTTTGCCAAATATCGAAATGAATCCGCCACAGGTATATAGAGGATCTTGCTTTGATTTATGTTGTTGAGTGTTCTGCTTATGTTTTCCTCTAAGAGTTTTATAGTTTCTGGTCTTACATTTAGGTTTTTCATCTATTTTGAGTTTATCTTTGTGTATGGTGTTAGGAAGTGTTCTATTTCATTCTTTTACATGTAACTGTCCAGTTTTCCCAGCATCATTTATCGAAGAGGCTGTCTTTGCCACATTGTATATTCTTGCCCCCTTTGTCAAAAATAAGGTACCCATAGGTCATGGGTTTATTTCTGGGCTTTCTATCTTGTTCCATTGGTCTGTATTTCTGTTTTTGTATCAGTGCTGCACTGTCTTCATGACTGTAGCTTTGTAGTATAACCTGAAGTCAGGAAGGTTGATTACCTCAGCTTGATTCTTCTTTCTCAAGACTGCTTTGGCTATTTGGGGTCTTTTGTGTTTCCATATGAATTGTGAAAATTTTTGTTCTAGTTCTATGAAAAATGCCATTGGTAATTTGATAGGGATTGCATTGAATCTGTAGATTGTGTTTGGTAGTGTAGTTATTTTCACAGTATTGATTCTTCCTACCCAGGAACATGGAATATCTCTCCATCTGTTTACGTCATCTTTGGTTTCTTTCATTAGTGTCTTATAATTTTCTGTGTATATTTCTTTTTTCTCCTTAGGTAAAGTTTATTCCTACATATTTAATTCTTTTTGTTGCAATGGTGAAGGTTCTTGATTCCTTAATTTCTCTGCCTGATTTTTCAATGTTAGTGTATTGAAATGCAAGTGATTTCTGTGTATTGATTTTGTATCCTGCAACTTTGCCAAATTCAATGAATAGCTCTAGTAATTTTCTAATACTATCTTTAGGGTTTTCTATGTATAGTATCATGTCATCTGCAAACAGTGAGAGCTGTAATTCTTCTTTTCCGATCTGGATTCTTTTTATTTCTTTTTCTTTTCTGAGTGCTGTAGCTAGGACTTCCAAAACTATGTTGAATAATAGTGGTGCAAGTGGACACCCTTGTCTTGTTCCTGATCTTAGAGGGAATGCTTTTGGTTTTTCGCCATTGAGAATAATGCTTGCTGTAGGCTTATCATTTATGGCCTTTACTATGTTGAGGTAGGTTCCTTCTATGCACATTTTTGAAGAGTTTTAATAATAAATGAGTGCTGAATTTTGTCAAAGACTTTTTCTGCATCTATTGAGATTACTATATGATTTTTCTCTTTCAATTTGTTAATATGGTGTATCACATTGATTTGCATATATTGAAGAATTCTTGCATCCCTGGAATAAACCCAACTTGATCATGGTATATGAGCTTTTTGATGCGTTGCTGAATTCTCTTTGCTAAAATTTTGTTGAGGATTTTTGCATCTATGTTCATCAGTGATATTGACCTGTAGTTTTCTTTTTTGTGTTGTCTTTGTCTGGGTTTGGTATCAGGGTGATGGTGGCCTTGTAGAATGAATTTGGTAGTGTTGCTCCCTCTGCTATTTTTTGAAAGAGTTTTAAAAGGATAGGCATTAGCTCTTCTCTGAATGTTTGATAGAAGTCTCCTGTTAAGCCATCTGGTCCTGGGCTTGTTTTTTCAGAGATTTTGGATCACAGCTTCAATTTCAGTGCTTGTAATTGGATTGCTCATAATTTCTTCTTCCTGGTTCAATCTTGGAATATTGAACTTTTCTAAGAATCTGTCCATTTCTTCCAGGTTATCCATTTTATTGCCTTATAGATGTTCATAATAGTCTCTTATAATCCTTTGTATTTCTGCGTTGTCTGTTGTAACCTCTTCTTTTTCATTTCTAATTTTGTTGATTCTTCTCTCTTTTTTCTTGATGAGTCTGGCTAGAGGTTTGTCAATTTTGTTTATCTTCTCAAAGAACCAGCTTTTATTTTTATTTATCTTTACTATTGTTTCTTTCATTTCATTTTCATTTATTTCTGCTCAGAAATAAATTTCTCTTTCCTCCTATTAAATTTTTGTTGTGGTTCTTCTTTTTCCGGTTGTTTTAGCTGTAAAGTTAGGTTGTCTGTTCGATGTTTTTCTTGTTTCTTGAGGTGGGATTGTATTGCTATAAACATCCTCTTAGAACTGCTTTTGCTGCATCCCATAGGTCTTGAGTTGTCATGTTTTCATCGTCATTTGTTTCTAGAAATTTTTTGATTTCTTCAGTAACCTGTTGGTGATTATGTGTTGAAATGTCTTGTTTAATCTCCATGTGTTTGTGTTTCTTACACTTTTTTTCTTGTAATTGATATCTAGTCTCATAGCGTTGTGGTTGGAGAAGATGCTTGATAACGATTTCAATTTTCTTAAATAACGATTTCAATTTTCTTAAATTTATTGAGGTTTGATTTATGACCCAAGATGTGGTCTATCTTGGGGAATAGTCCATGTGCACTTGAGAAGGTGTATTCTTTTGCATTTGGATGGAATGCCCTGAAGATATCAATCAGATCCATCTCATCTAATGTATCATTTAAGACTTGTGTTTCCTTATTAACTTTCTGTTTTGATGATCTGTCCATTGGTGTGAGTGGGGTGTTTAAGTCTCCTACTATCATTGTGTTGCTGTCAATTTCTCCTTTTATATCTGTCAGAGTTTGTCTTATGTATTGAGGTGCTTCTGTATTGGGTGCATAGATATTTACAATTTTTATGTCTTCCTCTTGGACTGATCCCTTGATCATTATGTAGTGTCCTTCCTTATCTCTTGTAATATTCTTTATTTTAAGATCTATTTTGTCTGATATGAGGATTGCTACTCCAGCTTTCTTTTGCTTCCCATTTGCATGGAATATATTTTTCCATCCTCTCACTTTCAGTCTCTATGTGTCTTTAGGTCTGAAGTGGGTTTCTTGTAGACAGTTCATATATATGGGTCTTGTTTTTGAATCCATTCAGCCAGTCTGTGTCTTTTTGTTGGAGCATTAATCCATTTACATTTAAAGTAATTATTGATATATATGTTCCTATTGCCATTTTCTTGTTTGGAGTTGATTTTGTAGATCTTTTTTCTTCTCTTGTACTTCTTGACTATATAGGTCCCTTTAACATTTGTTGTAAAGCTGGTTTGGTGGTAGTGAATTCTCTTGCTTGTCTGAAAAGCTTTTTATATTTCCATCAATTTTGAATGAGATCCTTGCTGGGTAGATTTTTCCCTTTCAGTACTCTAAATATATCCTGCCATTCCCTTCTGGCCTGCAGAGTTTCTGCTGAAAGATCAGCTGTTAAGCATATTGGGTTTCCTTTGTATGTTACTTGTTGCTTCTCCCTTGCTGCTTTTAATATTCTTTCTTTGTATTTAGTCTTTGTTGGTTTGATTAGTATGTGTCTTGGCATGTTTCTCCTTGGGTTTATCCTGTATGTGCCTCTTGGACTTGAGTGACTATTTCCTTTTCCATGTTGAGGAAACTTTCAACTATAATCTCTTCAAAATTTTTCCATATCCTTTCTTTTTCTCTTCTTCTGGGACCCCTGTAGTTTGAAAGTTGGTGCATTTGATATATTCCCAGAGGTCTCTGGGCTATCCTCAGTTCTTTTCATTCTTTTTACTTTGTCCTGCTCTTTAGAAGTTATTTCCAACATTTTATCTTCCAGTTCACTGATTCGTTCTTCTGCTTCAGATATTCTGCTATTGATTCCTTCTAGAGTATTTTTAATTTCAGTAATTGTGGTGTTTGTCTCTGTATGTTTATTCTTTAATTCTTCTAGGTCTTTGTTAATTGATTCTTGCATTTTCCGCATTTTATTTTCAGAGTTTTTGATCATCTTACTATCATTATTCTGAATTCTTTTTCAGGTAGTTTGTCTATTTCCTCTTTATTTGGACTTCTGTGTTTCTAGTTTGTTCCTTCATTTGTGTAGTATTTCTCTGCCTTTTCATTATTTTTTTTAACTTTTTGTGTTTGAGGTCTCCTTTTCCCAGTCTTCAAGGTTGAATTCTTTCTTCCTTTTGGTTTCTGCCCTCCCAAGGTTGGTCCAGTGGTTTGTGTAGGGTGAGATTTGTGCTGAGATTTTGTTTGTTTCTTTGTTTTTCCTCTGGTGGGCAAGGCTGAGTGAGGTGGTAATCCTGTCTTCTAATGATTGGGTTTGTATTTTTGTTTTGTTTGTCCTTTAGATGAGGTGCCCTGCACAGGGTGCTACTGGTGGTTGGGTGATGCCGGGTCTTGTATTCAAGTGGTTTCCTTTGTGTGAGTTCTCACTATTTGATACTCCTTAGGGTTAGTTCCGGAGAAGGCAATGGCACCCCACTCCAGTACTCTTGCCTGGAAAATCCCATGGACAAAGGAGCCTGGTGGGCTGCAGTCCATGGGGTCGCTAAGAGTTGGACACGACTGAGCGACTTCACTTTCACTTTTCACTTGCATGCATTGGAGAAGGAAATGGCAACCCACTCCAGTGTTCTTGCCTGGAAAATCCCAGGGACAGGGGAGCCTGGTGGGCTGCTGTCTATGGGGTCACACACAGTCGGACACGACTGAAGCAACTTAGCAGCAGCAGCAGCAGCAGCAGGGTTAGTTCTCTGGTAGTCTAGGGTCTTGGAGTCAGTGCTCCCACTCCAAAGGCTCAGGGCTTTATCTCTGGTCAGGAACGAAGATCCCACAAGTGGTTTGTTATGGCATTAAGTGAGATTAAAACAAATATCCAAAAATGAGAAACCAAAGTGAACCCCAGGAAAATGACAGTTACAAAATCAGCCAAATAATACTTAAAATAATGGAATATACACATAAACCCAAGTCAAATAGTAGATTGACCCAGCGAACAAAGGAAATAAAAATTATATTTACCTGTTAAGAACAAAACTAACTAAAGCACAAACTGGAAAACAAAACTAAAGCAAGGTGCCAAGTGGGGAATAAAGCAATGAAAACAAAATTAACAAATATGTTGAGAGGAAAGGAAAGAAAGAAAAGAAAGAATAGATATGCAAAGTTAAATAGAGGTACATGAAGAAGATTTGTATACATTAAAGATTAACTGCAAGGGGGAAAGAGCAGTAGGAAAGGCGAACAAAGGAATAAATGTAGAAAAAATATAATAGGTTTAAAAAATTAAAAATTAAAATTATAAAAAAGAAGAAGAAGAAAGAAAAAAGAAAAATTCCATAGAACTGCAAAAGTCCAACATGGAGGCAGAAGTTTATAACAGCAATAAGAAGTGTGACTGAATATACACATATACATATATACCCATAAGCAAAATCAAAACAGTCCAACAAAAATAAAGTACAATAGATTGACCTGGCGAACAAAGGAAAGCAAAAGTTATATCTACCAGAACAAAACTAACTGAAGCACAAACTAGAAAACAAAACTAAAGCAAGGTGCCAATTGAGGAATAAAGCAATGAAAATAAAACTAACAAATATGAGAGGAAAGGAAAGAAAGAATAGATATGAAAAGTTAAATAGAGATAGATAAAGATTTGTATACATTAAAGATGAACTGCAAGGGGAAAAGAACAGTAGAAAAAGCAAACAAAGGAATAAATGTAGAAAAAATATAATAGGTTTAAAAAATTAAAAATTAAAATTAAAAAAGAGAAAAAAATTCCACAGAACTGCAAAAGCCCAATGTAGGGGCAGAGGTTTATAACAACTAAAACATGTGTCTGAGAAGAAAAAAAAAAGCTCAAAAGCTTAATTAGATTTCATATTGCCAATAAAATCAACAACTACAACAGAGGGGGGGGAAGGAAAAAAAAAAGAAAAATTCCAAAAGAATCTACAGAACAAGTCAAAACATAAGAATAATAAATGCTTTTCTTGAGTCACTGCTGTCAGAGTCCTTCACCTCGCTGGGAGTCACAGTTCATCTTACCTCCCTAGGATGCCCTCCAATACTGTGCTGATCTCTGGACCTGCTGTGGGGGCAGCTCAGATTCTAATCTGGTCCGACTTCTGTGTGTTCTTGCCTCCAGTGTCCACAGCTATCAGAGCTAGTGTGTTTTCTTTTGTGGGAGCTCTCAGTGACCTTTTATATATTCCGTAGACACAGAGTTTGCCAGTTGACCATGTGGATTTAGTCTGCACCTTGTATGGCTGTTGGGAACGTTTTGGGTCTTCTTCCTTAGCCACACTGCCCCTGGGTTTCAATTGTGGTTTTATTTCCACCTCTACATGTGGGTCGTCTATAAGGGTTTAGCTCCTGAGGCTTTCCTGGAGAGCTTGGGTTTGCCCCGTGAGGGCCAGGTGTGGAGGTGGTGCAGCTGCTTGGGTCGCAGGGGCTCTGGCAGCACCAGATACTCAGGGGGTTGGTGGCTAAGGCAGCAGGGAATACAGTGCTCTAGAAGGGTATGGCAACCAGTATTGGCCAATACGCTCCAGTATTCCTGCCTGGAGAACCCCCTCTCTGACAGAGGAGCCTGGCAGGCCACAGCCTACAGTGTTGCAAAGTGTCGGACATGAATGAAGCAACCCTGTGTGCATAGAGGCAAGACTTTTTTTTTTGCCTGTGGCAGCTTTGCCCAAGTGAGAGTTGAGTGTGAAGGTGGTGCAGCTGCTTGGCTTGCAGGGACCCAGGTGATGCCAAGTGTGCAGGGACACAGACTGCCTCTGCTGCAGGAGTTATGGCCCTGTCAGCATCTTTTTTCAAGCTTCTTGTAGCCGGTGATCAGAAGGCCTCTTTGGCCAGTGTTTCTCCGTACCTCCACCTGTTCAGGCACTTGGAGGGTTCCCTTGCCTGGGGTCCTTCTCTGTTGTTAGATGTGTCGGGCACATAGAGGGGCCCCCCTGGCTGGGGTCCTACTCTGTAGATCAGTGCATCAGGCACTTAAAGGAGCACACTTGGTGGGGTCCTACTCCATAGTTCAGGGGATCAGGCGTTTGATGGGCCAGCCTCTCTATTGTTCAGCTGCTGATGCTGTTGTGTGGGGGGAGAGGCCATGGTGATGACTCCACCTCCTCCATGTGACTCAGCAGTATTGCTTTGCTTCCAAAGCTGCCTGGCTTTCCTCCACAGACATTTCCCACCACAGTCTTCTCCCTCACATCCCCTCGATCCGTCTCTCTGCAGTCAACAGCAGCCCTCGTCCTGGGATTGCTCCACAGTCCCTAAACTCCAACTCCCAGCCGCTGTGCCTTCCAGGAGACCAGCATTCCTATAAGGGGTGTATGGCTGCCACAGATCAGCTGTTTCACTCTCAGCCTTAAATGTTTCTCCTCTGACTCAGACAATTGTCCCGCTGTGGGGATCGGACCCTGGCTTCAGTTCCCCCACCAGCTGAGGGCAGGTCCAGTCCTTCTAACACTCCTGCTTTTCCCCCTAGTTCCTTCTCCCTACCAAGTTTTGCATGGTTCTATATGTTTTTTTCCACTGGTCGGGTACTCCTGTCCACTCTCAGCTGGTGTTCTACATGGACTTCTGTGTCTGACCGTGTGTTCCTGATGTATCCGTGGAGAGAGTTGTACTCCACGTCCACCTACTCCTCCACCATCTTGTTCTCTCCTTAAGTTGCTTTTTAATCTGTTGCTTTTAAAAGCAAAAACATCCCAGGAGAACAGAACTCATAACCTTCATCCTGTGCCAGGTATATTACATACATGTGTCATTTCATGCCCAGGGAGACCTTTACAGAGTCCAAGCTCGTTCTGCTCGCCACACAATAAGTCAATGAATCCGAAACAAGGTGTTGAGATCAGGAAGGGCCTGTAGCATTTTTTTATGTTATTAAGATTAGCTTGCTAATGAGTTCAGGCTATTTACCAGACTTCTCTCCATAATTTGCCAAGATGCTATTCCTGAATGTTAATAGCCTTCATTTTCAACTTTTAAGCTCACCTTTCCTCACTTGGATAAAACCAACTTTACTATTGAGACCACTTTACAATGCTACTTCACCAAGTTGTAGGCATATTATCATGCTAAAAAGAAAATTACTTTTGAGAGATGCATTTTGGATTTGGAGTTGCCTTTTATGTTTTCTACATTGTATATTTTGAGAATATTCTTCTTCTTCTGCAAAAGTCAGTCCCATTGCCAGGAGGAGGAGTTCTGGATGTAACATGTGTTTGTAGAATATCTTTTTTCACCCTCTCAAGCTTTCCCCATCTTCCCATTGAACTGTGCTTTATGGATGTTCAGATTACAGTCATTCACCAGGCGCCCCAGTTTCTGTCTTCTCATGGGTTAGTCTTCCTTAGTTATTGCCTCTGCTTCCTATGCTTGTTTCTTCAGCAGAACTTACCTGTCCAAATTTTCATTTTTTCATAATTAGATTTTTCTTGCTCTCAAAGTGAAAATTTACCAAATAAATGAATTTTCCCCATGGGACAGTGGTTAAAGGCTAGGGTAGAAGGTTAGATTGTCTTCTGTCTTAGATAATGTCTCAGAAAGATGTACTAGATCATTTTAGCAATGCCCTACTAGATAGAGTACCCACTTCTTAATTTCTAATCTAAATAGCCCATGTAGTAAGAATTTGAGGTTGTTTCTGAAGGAACCTAGACCAGTAGACAACATATGTTATTATTTTGAGCAGTCAGAGTTTATTACTGCTCATGTCAATAGTTTCAAATTATACCTGGGCTATTCAAAATATGAAGTTATGGTAAACATCCATCTAAGTCCTTGGCTCAGTCATTGACATAACTGCTAACAAACAGGGTAAAGAACAAAACCCCCTTATAGAAAAATTACAGCAAACCTAAAATGGATAAAGGCCTCAGAAGTTTTGCTTTTTGTTGGGTATTAGGAACTCTTTATCTTCTTTAGAAGAGATCTAAATTTGACAAATATGTAGACAAATAATTTTGATAATTATAATTACTGGTAGAAGTGTTCATCAGGACAAAAATAAGAATTTTAGCTACTCTGAGTGTCCAGGAAAATGTAGCAGATTAAGTTATGTTTAAGCTCTGACCTGAAGCAAGATGAGTAGAGGGAGGGTTAGGGATAGGAATGATCATGCCAAGCAGAGAAAGTAAAAGCCTTATGAAGACCCTTCTTATCTATACTCATATCTCTGTCATGATGAGTTGGATAGATTGCAAAAGACATTGCATTTATTTATTCTAGTTTTTCCAATTTCATTTTTTAAAATTGCAGTTCTGAAGTGAAAGTGAAAGTCACTCAGTTGTGTCCAACTTTCCATGGTATTCTCCAGACCAGAATACTGGAGTGGGTAGCCTGTCCCTTTTCCAGGATATCTTCCTAACCCAGTGTTTGAACCCAGGTCTCCCACATTGCAGGCAGATTCTTTAACAGCTGAGCCACAAGGGAAGCCCAAGAATACTGGAGTGGATAGCCTATCCCTTCTCCAGCAGATCTTCCCAACCCAGGAATTGAACCGGGGTCTCCTGCATTGCAGGCAGATTCTTCACCAACTGAGCTATTTCTGAAGAGTGTAAAAGTAATTTTGACAAATGTTAAAATGGTTAAAACTTTGTCTGATATAGTAGATATGCAGTATTTTACTTAAAAAGGCATTTAATCACACTTTTTTAGTAATAAAAAGTTTGACATAAAAAAGAAACTACTCAAGAATATATTGAAGATTAAATATAAAACACCAAGAGCTGATATTCCACTTAAATATCTTAAAGCATAAAGCATATTATCAAAGAGAAATGCTTAGTTACAGCATACAGTGTTCTGTATAAGTGCTAGTTTTGATTAAAATTCTTTTTTCCCAATAATAAACAAAAGTTTTGCAGTGATATTTAGAAAAATATCACAGTTTTTTGTTTTCACAAATGAAAGAATTTCCTCAGTTAGAGGTAATTCATATCTTGGGAAACAAACACCTCCAATGTGATATATGGATTCTGTGATAATCAGGTTTGATAGCATTTTTATTGTGGTGCCAGTGAGAATATCAACGGAAAATATAAATACAGCTGCTACTGTTATTTTGTGGAACTTATTTCATAAAGCTTTTCTCTGCTCAATAAACTCTTTTTTGAAGAATTGTTATTATCAGAATAACAATATCAAACAATATCAAAACACACATGTATGTGTACACATGCACTATAGTTGGGATTATCCCAAAAGTTAGAAGGAAAATATAATAATTCAAGCAGCATCTTCAAATCACTGGAAAAAAGTGATCTGCACAATACTAATCTATAAATTAAAACTGTTTAAAGAAATCTGAACTAATCCTCAGAATTTCTACTAGGTGTGAGTTCAGTTTCCATGTATAACTAAAACAGTGATCAAAATTATAGTAATTTATACCCCTTTACATGCAAAAAATGTTAATATTTTAAAATATTACTCTGCTATTATGTAGCAACTGAGAACTTGCTTTCTAAATGTTTTATCTAAGTTGAAATATATACTTGATAATTAGTTTACAGTATTTTTTAGTGTTTAATGTATTTTTTTAATGCAGAATGGCTGAAATATTTGAATCCTTACACTATGATAGCACAATTAGAAATAGACCCTAAAATGTCTATATACTTGTTTATGTGCTACATTGGCATTTCCTTTGTCAACCATTCAATTTTGAAGATTTAGTGAACACATTTTGATGCTATTTTGCAGTTTAATGACACACATGAAATTGAGGAGTATAGTTTTCATTGTGAGGTCAGTCAGTTGCTTTCACAATGCTATGCTTATCACTTTACCACTTCTTGGATGTGTGATTTTTTCCCCCGGTTCTTTTTATTGTTTGGGGAGCTCTTTTATTGTATATTTACTCACCCCAGTAGTTTTATTTTTATTAGAGGATGATAATTTACCAAGATGTCCTTGAATGGTAGGTGAATCACAGTGTCATAACCCTTGTTCTTTTTTTCTCATGAAATATTTTTTTCCATTGAATCACAGAAACAGATGTTCTAACACCACCATGCAAAATCTTTTATCATCTCATTTTGAAAGTAAACAGCCTCTCCAGCCCATGGAGAAAGGCCCTGTACCCAATTCATTTACCAGAAAGTTCAAAATAAAAATTCTGTGCATTTCTATTTTAGCTGCTGCTTATGTATGTTTAATAAAATATTAATACATTATCTTATACCCTAACTTTTCAGCTCCTGATTCTCCCCCACAAGACTTCTCTGTAAAACAGTTGTCTGGTGTCATGGTGAAGTTGTCATGGCAACCACCCCTGGAGCCAAATGGAATTATCCTCTATTACACAGTTTATGTCTGGTAAGAATTTTTTTTCTTTTCTGGAAATAGTTCTGAGAACAAGTATTAATCTGTAACATAATAGGAATGCAGTTTTAAAATTTCAGATTGTGAAGCTACATTAGAAATCTGATTATTAATAGGCTAGTTTATATGCTTTTATTAAGAAACAACTTTTTCCCATATTATGTGGAGGTCCAAGCATAGTCAAATAATGTGAATTTTGTAATAAAAACAAAATAAATGTATTATGTATAATTACATTAGAATCCTGCTCTTCAGCATCATGGACTGCTCATGTGACTCCAACTGTAATTATATGTGAAAAGCTTTTAGAATATTACTCCAGTATTCTCTATGCCACTCTCCTTTTAAGTTTCCTTGAGCAGAATATTTTAAACTAAAATTTAACTAAAAGATATTTCTCCAGAACTCTATTATTTAAGGTCAATTGTCCATTGAAATGTAAGCAGTGTATTTATTTTTTACTGATCACCTTTACCCTACTTGCCTATTTATGAGTCAGTTGTGAAAAAAGACATAATCCTATAGTGCTTCTCATCGATTAACAACATGGTATTAATATATTGCTTCATGGAAACTCAATAGATTAGAAGCCTCACTTTGATCTACTATAAATCCTGGTAAAAGGATTCACAAGTGATATAACATATTTCCTAATGTGTTAAATATTTCAACTTTGAAAATGCAATTTACATAATGCTTTATATAGACATTTCTTTTATATTTCTTACTCAGAAGGTCCGGCATTGAGTGAAAGGCTACGTATGATGTTTTTAAGAAGTCTACTCTTCTCTTTCCTAAATGAAGACTTCCCCCCACCCCAGTCCCTCTTTAAACCCTTTGCATACTGCTCCTTAGGATTACCCTTCCTGTATTCTTCATTGCCTGATTCCAAGTCCCTTTGCTTTGGCAAAATTAGGAGTGGCATGAGGGATGATAATGGGAGGAGAGCAGTGAGACAAGGTAACCATTCCCCTCTATTACCCGACTCCATTTATCAGTTCAGGGTTTCATTTCTTCATTCAGTAACATTGATAGAGGAGCTATGTACCTGTGAACAAGACACACGTAAGACCCCTGCCCTCAAGGAGCTTACATTCTAAAGAGATAATTGGGTTATATACCCATAAATAAACAAAAGAGAAGGAATCAGGGGAAAGAGGGTTACTTTTGATAGGATGCTTCCAAAAGAATATATGGCCAAAGAAAAGGCCAAAAGAATAGATGGCCTTTACTTGTGATCTGAACGAGAAGGAGCTTCTTGTCAGGTCAGGATCTGCAGGAGGAAGGAATATCAAGTGCATAGGCTCTGTGAGGAAACACATATGTTTTGAAAACCATAGAGAAGGTGAGTGTTGCCACAGATGGAGAGACAGAGGAGAGTTATACTGGAGAGTAGGAGGCTGGCAAAGGTCAGGAGCTAAGCCATCATAAGGATTTGTTTTCATTTCAGTTGTAATGGGAATTATTAAAGTACAGTTATTAAAGCATTATTCAAGCACTTTGGGTACTTTATGCAGAAAGAATTGTAGGGGGAAAAATGCTAGCAGGAATATTAGGTGGGAGCTTATTTTAGTAATCTGGGCTATAGATGATCCTGGGATGGAGGAGAGAAGTGGCAGCTTTTTATTACACTTAGGAAGAAAAGTTGCTTGGACCCAGTGGTGGATTGATTGGCTTTGGGAATGAAAAGAAAGAGAAATCAATGGAATCAATGATGACTTCTGGATTTTTGAATCAAAGGTAATGACTCAGAGATTTATGACACTGTTTTGCTGAGTTAGAAAAAAAATTGACAGTGAAAAAAGTTAATGAGAATCAAGACTTTTCTGGTTGGGTTTCCGGTCCTACTCTGATAAACGGTATCATTACTCTGTACAGTGATCATGCCGTGTGAGTTCAACTCCCCAGCAGTCCTTTTTTCTCTCTTCTTTCAGGCGGTGTCCCATTTCTGTCTCACTTCCTAAAATGGACTGTAGGTATAGGAGAGACCGCGGAAAGTAGCATGAGGGGATCTCAAGTTTGGGATATCATGACTCATCTCATTTGACTGTTGGGAACCATTCTGGGACTCCCTTCCCACCCCCTGCCATCATAGCTTCCAGTTTCAAGGTTTTTATTTTCTGTTTTAGCCTTGATCCAACCTCAGATTTATTCTAGTGCTCTGGATCTCTCAGCATGTCTGTCTGAACCCTCAGGTAGCTATATGCTCTCTGTTGTTTTCTCTGAACCAATCCACAGTGTGCAGGACTGGAAGGTGGCTTCCACACCACTCCTTAGCTCCAGTGGTCTGCTGGAAGAGCCCTTAGATCTTACCGGACATAAGTATTAATAATCACTGGACCTAACTACTTAACTAGACATGAGTAATGCCATACTGAAGACAGATTTTCTAAGAGGTTTACCATTTTCCTCTCCATTCTAAGAAGGAGAAGCTCTATGCTGCCACTTCCTTCACAAACTATTCATTTGTCTTCACCACCTACCCTCAACTTATCTTCCCTGGTGGTTCAGATAGTAAAGAATCTGCCTGCAATGTAGGAGATCCAGGTTCAATCCTGGGTCAGGAAGATCCCCTGGAGAATGGAATGGCTACCCACTCCAGTATTCTTGCCTGGAAAATCCCCATGGACAGAGGAACCTGGTGGGCTATAGCCCATGGAGTCACAGAGTCGGACACGACTAAGCGACTAACATTTTCACTTTCTCATCCTTAACTTAAGATCCCAGGACAGCTTTGTCCTGTTATTTCTCTCACCTTTTCTTAGTAGTGCAAAACTTTTTCTTTTTGACTGCTGAAAGCTTTCTTTTTGCATGTAATTCTTCCTTTCTACACCATGAATTATTATAAAACTTTATGGCCTATATTCGTGCTGGACTGACTCTTACTGTGGAAAGAGAACATAGGAAACGCTTTTTCCTCAATAGAACTTGGCTATATTTCTCTTTCTCTCTCTCACACACACCACACATAGGGAGGAGGCGAGTGTGAAAGAAGAGGCAGAGAGATGAAGATCCTATCTGCTCCAAGATCTGGTTTGTTCCTGTTCCTGGAACAGGAAACTACCTGGCTCATAATTGAAACTAAATCATCTGCTGAATGGATGACTGAATGCAGAGTATATTTTAAGAGTTAAAAATTTAGTAGAGACTTATTATCTTTTCATTCTGGCATAAAATCAGTGATGCTTTTCCAAACAGTGGACACCTTCTGTTAACTAGAGTTAGGTCTTATAAAGAAACAACAAAAAAGGAAAAACATCTTAACATGTTTAAGAATATCATCTGTAATAGACTGACAGATATAAATGGTAATGAAGTATATTAAGAGATATTTTTAAATTTCCAGCATCTTCTTACCTAAGCTGGAAGCTTTAGCCTCTGTAGTTAAAGGGATATCATGATCCAGGGTCCTTTTTTATCACTATTACTAATCAGTAATGGTTTTGGGGGGCTTACGTGATGGCTCAGACAGTAAAGCGTCTGCCTGCAGTGTGGGCGACCCGGGTTCCAATCTCTGGATTGGGAAGGTCCCTTGGAGAAGGAAATGGCAACCCACTCCAGTATTCTTGGCTGAAAAATCCCATGGATGGAGGAGCCTGGTAGGCAACAGACCATGGTTTTGCAAAGAATCAGACATGACTGAACGACTTCACTTTCTTTCTTTAATGGTTTTTTGGAACTCTTGCCATATCAGTTTAATTGGGGAGAATAGGAGGCATGTATCATGATACCATGCAGCACATTCTGAGTGGAGAGACATAGGTCTGAATGGTGACTCTGCCACTAAGTTATCTGTGGGGTTCTCTTAAAGCACTGTGTAAGTGGTCTCTATTTTTATTAGCAGAGTTCCTGTTTCAGGGGTTCACATTTCTCTCACAATACTCAATTTCCATTATTTTCGTTCTTTCACTAACTACCAAATTCTTTTTAAAAAACAACATCTTTCTGAAGGAAGCAAGCTGTTCCATCTCATGAGTTATGAAGAATGTTCAAGTAGATTTTTGTGTTGAAGCATATGATGAAGACTGAGGAGCCAATTGGAAGGCAGTGATATAGTCCCCACATGAGAAGGTGAAAGCCTGGTTTAGGACAATGTTGAAAAGTGCTAATACAAATGCGGAGATTGATGCTTCACAGAAATCTCTAATGACAGCACTCAGAGGCCATTACAGAATCTGACAAGTGATTATGGAAGAAAACAGGAAGAGGCTGAACACCCTAAGAGGCTTTAGCCTGGATAACTGGGAACTTGCTCCAACACTAGGGCTTCCCAGGTGGCGCTGGTGGTAAAGAATCCACCTGCCAATGCAGGAAACTCAAGAGAAGTTCAGCCCCTGGGTTGGGAAGATCCCCTAGAGTAGGAAATGGCACCCTGCTCCAGTAATCTTGCCTGGAAAATTAAAAAACATCATCTTTGGATATTTGCTATTTTCAGTGTGTCTGCAAATTGCAGGTTACCTACTCTATTTGTTATACTGGTGACTTCTTTCTTTGTCATGAGTATTTCTTTACAAAATAGCTCATGAGGGTTATTGTGCAATCATTTTATAACCGCTACTATGTGAGCCATATTTGATTTGTAGATGGTGTGTTCAGAAATCTTCTTTAACACATTACATTTAAAAATAATGTGTTCTTCTAGAGTTTGCTTTGTAAAATAATTTTTGTCACCTAAGTAACACTTTTCCCTCAGTTATACTGGTAAATTATGTTTATACATTTTCAAATGAGAAACAATCCTTTCATTCCTAGGGCCGCCACCACTAGATAAATGCATTTCTACTAGAGCCCTCTGCTGCTGCTGCTGCTGCTGCTAAGTCGCTTCAGTTGTGTCCGACTCTGTGCAGCCCCATAGATGGCAGCCCGCCAGGCTCTGCCATCCCTGGGATTCTCCAGGCAAGAACACTGGAGTGGGTTGCCATTTCCTTCTCCAATGTATGAAAGTGAAAAGTGAAAGTGAAGTCGCTCAGTCGTGTCCAACTCTAGCGACCCCATGGACTGCAGCCTACCAGGCTCCACCACCCATGGGATTTTCCAGGCAAGAGTACTGGAGTGGGGTGCCGTTGCCTTCTCCGAGACCCCTCTAAGTGTATTCTTTTAATATACTTTGGATTGAAGTGTGGTGTTATAGTAAACTGATTTATACAACATGTTTATTTTATAGTTGAATTCAACTTGGGTTTGTTTAGCAATTTTATTTCTATAATGTCAGTAAATTTTAACAGTAGTTTTCTTCCTTGTTCATAAAACTTTTAAGTGAATGGTCCATAAGATACAGCTAAAAGACTGGAATGTAAATGATGTTGAAAATTCTAGCTTATACACAGACCTTGGCTTTTAAACTGTGGGGAGATAAAAAATATATAGAACCTTAAAATGGTTGTAGACTAATTAGAGATAAAATAAGCCCATGTGAAATAATTTAAAAATACTTGCTGAGCAATATATAAGGAAGTCAAAACAGTTTTACTGTAGATTTTTATTAAATGTTACTGGTGATTTCCCCTGTAACATAAAAGCTTACTTTTGGAAATGGCTTTTGTTATGCTAAAAAGGTATGTTTAGCCCTATTTCTTCCAGTTTTCGGAAAGATTTTCACTCTATTAAAACTGCCTAATGGTTTCAATGTGTGATATAGATCAATAATCAGAGTGGGAAGGGGGCCATTTCAAATTTCCTGAGTTTATCTCACATTTGAAATGAAGGTGGTAAAGACAGATTAGTTTAGGGGAACATCTCAGAGTGGGAAGGGTCTATGGAGGCGTGGAGGTAGCGTGAGTAGGCTGTGTCAAGAGGTAGATACGTGGCGTTGTAAAAATGAAACAGTGGAGCTGGATTAGGGTGGTGGGAGATACAGAGATGGAGGGAGTGGTTAGCACAAGGGTGCTTTTGATCATTTGACTTCTTGAGTTTTTTAGTGGGATGTTAAGAGCTCTTAGTCCTTTTTTATTAATCATTTTCATGAATGAATGAGATGAAGCTTGGTTACCAAGGTGACAAGCAGGCTAGCAGTAGGCCACTCGTGCTTCGCTGGACCAACAAACTGTTAATAAATTCTAAACAGAATTGTGTAGTATTTTTAAATGAGTAGGTATCTAGTGAAACTTCAGCTTCCTTTGTTTCTTACAAAAATCAGAATACTTTTGCCATGTTCCTCATGAAAAAAAATCAGCTGGAGTTGAAGAAAGGCTGTCTTTAGGTGGAGCATTTGCTCTGCAGTTTAACTTAGTTCCCATCACACTCTCTCTTTTTTTTTTTTTTCCAATTTATTTATTTTAATTGGAGGCTAATTACTTTACAATATTGTGGTGGTTTTTGCCATACATTGACATGAATCAGCCATGGCTGTACATGCATCCCCCATCCTGGACCCCCTCCCACCTCCCTCCCCATCCGGGTCCCAGTGCACTGGCTTTGAGTGCCCTGTCTCATGCATGGAACCTGGACTGGTGATCTGTTTCACGTATGGTAATATACATGTTTCAATGCTACTCTCTCAAGTCATCCCACCCTCACCTTCTCCCACAGAGTCCGAAAGTCTGTTCTTTACATCTGTGTCTCTTTTGCTGTCTAACATACAGTGTCATCATTAACATCTTTCTAAATTCCTTATATATACATTAATATACCCTATCGGTGTTTGTCTTTCTGACCACAATCTTTTACTCTCTTTTAAATTCATTTAGTCATTTATTTCACCTGTGTGGATCTTGAGTTTTAATACCTTCAGGGCTCTTTTCATCACATTGGTGAAATGTACAAAGCTAGGAAAGCTTGTGATTGGGGAACAAAACATCTTGGAGAGCTAAAGAGAAGGACTTGAGGGATACTGAAGTAGTTAATGTTTGGGGACAAATGTTGTGTTTTGTATCTTCCCTATATATCCTTATTTGTTTTTCACAACAGTTGGGAAAATAGGAAATTTTGTTTAAATCTTTCCATATGGTGTTGGTGTTCGTGATTTCTCATAGGTAATTGTTGTTTGGCATAGTCTTGATGTGATAAGAAATGAGCAAAGGAATTGGTAAAGCAGAGCAAAGAAACTGCTCTTAAGCTCTAGAATTTCCTTTATGCCCTGATGTCAAAATGTGGCCTGTCTTTTGAAAAGAAGTGTAAACTAACTAGGAAATAACTTTGTCTTAAATCTCCATTAATTTCATCTCAAGACATTTTCTTGTTACCAATGAGTGCAGATGAATATAAATTTATTCAGAATAAATTTATATTTATTCAGAATAATTTCAGTCATTAAAGTCTTTTGATTTCTCATTCAAAAAGGCTTTAAAAATGTTCTAATTTATATTCTAGTTTATAGAATTAAATCAGTAAAACGATAGCACTCAACACTCTCAAGAGTTTATTTTTGTTTTGTTTTTTTTTCCTCAGTGTGATAATCTGCACTGTGTGAGAGGTTTGGCTGATTTTCTGAGTATTGTGTGCCATTTATGTTCCTTCCATCTCCATGCAGTTTATGACTTTGGATACCTAAGAGTTAGACCTGCTCTGTCAAAGGGCCTTTTCCTCTCCCCATCTCACTCAACTCCCTCTTCTCTCAAATCTTACAAACTCGCTCTCTAGTGAACATTTTCTGCAGCTCTGGAAGCTATGATTTATTCTCCTTTTCTACTCTTTGTTCCCAATTAATTTCTTCACTCATCCCTTTCTCTTTTTTCTTTGCTTTTAGCTAATAGGGGGAAAACTATTGTTATTAATGAATTTGTTGTTTAATTATTTACTGCTTTGTCTATTTGGAGGGTAGGGCCTGTGCCTTTCTCATTTGCACCTAACATCTTTCCTGACGTAAAATAGGTGCTCAGTAAATTTTGTTGAATGTTGATTGTATATACACCATTACTAAATATAGAAAGGATAGGGAATATGTGATTCCCCTTATGAAGATATCTCTTCTTTGGGAACACTATCTAAAAGAAAAATGTCTCCCTAACTCCTCAACATATGCTGTTTTCCATTTAAGGGACTAAAAGTATATAAAAGGAAATTGTAAATAAATTATTCCAAAATAAGGACTGTAAATGACCAATAAGAAGATAATTCTTTTTCACTCATGGTCACAGATGTTCAAATTAAATGTTTCTGGTAAATTGAACTTGCAGAAATTAAGATTACTAGCCAGACTAGTGGTGAGTTTGCACACTTGTTGCTGTGACTCCAAATCATAATGATTTATCATTAAAAATTAAAAAAAAAAAACCCATCTGGTTCAATCACATATTTGGAATTTAGCCTGTAGAAATAAAAGTACTGTTATGGAAAGATAATAATGATTGCTGCATCATTGTTAGTAATAACTAAAGAAAAAAGGAGAGAAACAGCCTAAATGTTAACTTATAGAGGGAAGGCTGAAGAACTATGATATATCCAAATTAAGCAACTTAGAAAAAAATAATGGTGTAGATTATTGTTCTTAACATAAGTGAAAAGTCAAGATATAAAATGCTGTTGTTTAGTCACTAAATTGACTCTTTGCAACCCCATGGACTATATAGCCCATCAGGCTCCTCTGTCCATGGTATTTCCCAGGAAAGTATACTGGAGTGGGCTGACATTTGCTTCTCCAGTGGATCTTCCTAACCCAGGGATTGAACCCACGTCTCCTGCATTGGCAGGCAGATTCTTTACCACTGAGCCACCAGGAAAGCCTTATATAAAACATACTTTTATAAATGGAAATAAAATATTTTTAAACTAATAAGAAGAAAACAGATTTTTAAACTAAACCAGTTAAAACCAGAAGAAAAAACTGATTGTAGCAGCATCAAAGTTGCGTTTCTCATGCATGGGAGGGAGTGACCCTCTGAACTGTAAGATCGTCCATGAGATGGCTGTTCAGAGAGCAGAGAGCTCAGGCTTTGGCCCAGAGGTTTCTGTGTGTTTCCTCCAGTCTGGCAACAGCCTAAGAGCAAAGAGGGTGAAGTCAGATCCTCGGGGAACAGTGTCGATTTTCTCTCCTTTTCCTACTTCTGGTTCTCAGTTTAATAGCAAGCCATTTCTTATGAACTTAAATGCATTCTGAACTTGTATCAGAAGTTGAAGCTCCCGTTGAAGTTTATGCTCAGATATTTTTCTACCATAGTTATTCAAATATCAGCCACAATTAACTCCAAAAGGAAACAAACAAGCCCCAAACAGACAAGACTTATCAGTACATGAAACATTTTTGTTAGCATGGTTTTGTCTCTGGAGATAAATTAGAGTAGTTGTGTATACTATATTTGTATATGCTAACTGAGATGGACTATTGACTTTGTTATTCAGATAATTTATAAAGACTGCCTTCTTTTTGCTGAAATACCCAGATATTTAAGACAAAATTTATGTTTGACCTGCATTTTCCAAGTAATTGCCTTGATTCTGTATTATCTATGGAACAAAATTGGGTTTTCCTTATTGTGGTTTAGTTGCCAAGTTGTGTCCAACTCTTGAGACCCCATGGACCATAGGCCACCAGACTCCTCTGCCCATGGGATTTCCCAGGCCAGAATATGGGAATGGGTTGCCATTTCTTTCTCCAGGGGATCTCCCCAACCCAGGGATCAAACCCAAATCTCCTGCATTGCTGGAGGATTCTTTACTGATGGAGCCACCAGGGAAGTCCTTTATATATTATAGGCAGATAATTATCTAAAATGTTTTGCTGTGAAGACCAGTGCAAGAAGACAGTCACACAGGGCAGCAGATATTATTAAAAATATGCTGGAAGAGAAATTTTTGAAATAGACAATGCAATTAGGTTGCTTTAGCTAATTTCATAGCTTTAGAGATCTGAACTGGATTAGCTATATCGTGATTTTCTAATGATCCAAGAGTCTGGAATTGGGTAAAGTTTCTATAACAAGGCATCTTTCTCAGACTAATAGCCTAACAGCTATAGCATTAAGTTTTAAAAGATATTCTGTAGTCTCAGCAAAGTCAAAGAGAGAACTCAGTTCTCCCTATGGCTTCTGGAAAAGGATGATGAAACTGTTTCAAATCACTGAATAGCCTGGCTAATCCTGCCTGTCTCCAGTTGCATATTCTGAATCCATAATTCTCACTATGGTAAGCTTTCCAACTATTTTCAGATAACCATACTTGTATTTAGAGTGAGTTGATGCTTTTGTAATGGTAAAACTATGGCTGAAATGTATCTCTTTGTGTATACCCTTAATTCACTTAAAATCTTTTATTCCACTTAATGATTCAGGATTCATATATTTTAGTGGTAGAGAAACAAAAGAGTTTTATGTTCAGAGGGAATATCCATTTACCTCTTGGATGCCATGTGTTTCTAAAGAAGAAAAAAGACATTACATTACATGAGATATGTATCTTTTCTGTGATGTTAATCATATTTCTTTATCTAAATCCTTTAGTAATTAATTGTATTGCTCTTAAAAATATGAATTTGTTTTTAAAGTGCACAGTTTTCAGTACTGTTACATACATATTCTTTAGCTTAGATTCTAATCTGCACCCAGTTCTATGGAATCTGAAGTAACATATCTGAAATGAACTGTAGTACCATGTTGCTTAGCAACAGTATGCTCTTTAGACATTTCCCCCTCTCCTGGGACTTTGGTACTTACTTGAAGAGTGTGAATCAGTATTTACTTTCTTTACCAAAGTAATATTTGAGATACATTTAAGATTTTAGCTGAGTAAGAGATAGAAGCTCTACTTTTTTGTTTTCTTGTTATGTTTTACATCCATTATTTTAAATCTTGCTTCTAATTAAAGAATAACCCATACTCATTATTTTAGATATAGCTATTCAGATATTTTTATCTGTTTATTTGAATTGGGTCTGAAATCAATGTTATTGTATACAATATTTATAAAATGGATTTGATAAATATGCTGTATGAATAAGATTATGCCTACACTTCAAAAGAACAAATATTTGAACACTAAAACACTGGTATGAAAAGGATGCTATAATTACTTTGAATATACAAAATTCCTAGAGATCTATTAAAATCAGTCTAAGCTGAATATACTTGAAAGCAAAAGAAGCTTATGTATTGAATTATTCTGAAATTCAGTTCTTTTCAGCATTTCAGGATAAGTACTCTTGCCTGGAAAATCCCGTGGACGGAGGAACCTGGTAGGCTCCAGTCCATGGGGACACTAAGAGTTGGGCACGACTGAGCGAATTCACTTTCACTTTTCACTTTCATGCATTGAAGAAGGAAATGGCAACCCACTCCAGTGTTCTTGCCTGGAGAATCCCAGGGACAGAGGAGCCTAGTGGGCTGCATCTATGGGGTTGCACAGAGTCAGACATGACTGAAGCGACTTAGCTGCAGCAGCAGCATCTTTATTCTATCAGTCTGGATTAATAAATATGCATAAATATTGCTTATTTTTAATGTACTTGTGCTGAAAATGTATATATAATGTTTAAAGGTCCATTGTACAGATAATTTTTTTTTTCCTTTTAGGGACAGATCATCATTAAAAACTGTTAATGTAACTGAAACATCATTAGAGTTTTCAGATTTGGACCACAATGTTGAATATAATGCTTATGTAACAGCTAGTACCAGATTTGGTGATGGGGAAAAGAGAAGCAATATCATCAACTTCCGAACACCCGAGGGAGGTGAGTTCTTATGGATATAGCCCAAGTAAAAGAATATTCTATTCAGAAAAAATGCATTAAATATAAAGATGTCTTATTAAGCCTAATATCTGTCATAAGTTACACACAAAATTGCTTTGTGGCCCCTCTAGCTGTGTGAGTTTGGGAAAGTTAGGTAATCTCTCTGTGCCTCAACTTCCCATTTGTATGGATACGGTGTATCACCTACCTTAGGGTCCTTTTGAGGAGTAAATGAATTTATATTTGTGAATGCGCTCAGCACAAAACCCAATACTTAGCATGTAGTGTGCTTTTTATTTTTTTATTAATTTCTTATTTACTTTATCTTCGGCCGTGCAGGGTCTTCACTGCTGTGCTGGGCTTTCTCTGGTTGCAGGGAGTGGAGGCTCCGCTCTGGTTGTGGTGTGTGGGCTGCTCATTGTTCTCAGTGTGGAGCTTGGATTCTAGGGCACAGGCTCCGCAGACGTGGTGCATGGTCCTAGTTACCCGCAACGCGTGGAAGCTTCCTGGACCAGGGATTGAACCATGTCCTCTGCATTGGCAGGCAAATTCTTAACCACTGGACCACCAGGGAGGTCCTAGGGTTTTGGTTGTTTTTTCATGAAGCAAAATAAAATGCATGAAGTCAGCTCTGTGCCTTTGTCCTCCATTATTCAGCTTCAAAATGCTGAGTTAAATTAGAATTTCATAGTATGCATTCTGCATTGGAAACTTGTCATATGTTTTTTTCAAATCCAAAGCATTGGCCTGATTTAGAACTGGGATACTGTTTTACAAATAAGAAATCCATTTGTCCTCTGCTTGGATATTCCTGTGGTAGAGTGTTAATGGGGATGGCCCAATGAGCCTTACAGATTTCATTTCTGACTTCTAATTAGATATTCTTAATTTTTAACAGTCATAACTTAGGCACAGGTAACATTTAGAACAGTTCAGACATTATTTGGAGACACAGGTACACTTTTGTGCTCAACTGTTTGTTTTTTTAGCACCAAGTGATCCTCCCAAAGATGTTCAGTATTCAAACCTCAGTTCTTCATCAATACTTCTTTTTTGGACACCTCCTTCAAAACCTAATGGGATTATACAATATTATTCTGTTTATTACAGAAATACTTCAGGTACTTTCATCCAGGTAAGACCTGAGTTTTCTCCTGTTTCTTTATTTACATCTCTCAGCTCTGTTGATAAAGACTTGGCATAGTAGAAAACGTCTCTTATCTTACGTTGACAATTATATATAGACATTTTATAAAACTCCTATTGATGTAGAAAAATGTGGTGGAGAAATAAATACATTTTAATCTGTCTGTCTATGCGTGCAGACATGCACTCAAACACACACATGTCTCTGGATCAGCTTCAAATGTGTTACCGACAATGAAGCTGACACATTTTAAGCATTCTGTATATAAATGTGGCTCTCAGTGCTATTTCTCCAGAGAATTGATGGTTTCACTTACCCTCAGTTGTTTTTCAGCTAAAAAAAATTTCCCTTTGTTTGAATATAATAGTTTTCATGCTTGGATGTGTTTGTGTATTTTTCTTCAAGTCTAAAATTTTTCCATTGTTAGTAGGAGGGGGTCATCCTCATCATCATCATTGTTATCACTTAGTATCAGATGTAATGAAAGTACCAAAATGTGCTTATTAAACTTGTGATATGCAAGGTTATAGGATTGCATAATTTTAGATGGATACGTTCTGAAATATGAACAACAATAGTTATTAAAATAGCTAAAGTGCCTTTCATTTAGAGAAATATTTTTAGTTCTTCAACTAGATTCCTTTACTTCTCCAAACTATTTCACAGAACTCTAACATTTGAAAAGAATAAAACGCTGGACAGTTGTGATTGAATCAGGAATTGGAGAGTTGGAATATAATTTGGAAAACACTGATATAGAAGAAATAATGGCCATTTAGAGAATATGTACCTTAATACTAGGAACTGTTGACTGAATGTTAATTATTACTCTGACCACTATTAAGTCATTGTATCCTTTTTAGTAGAAGAATAGAGAGGAGTCTTATTAATTCTAAGTTGCCTAATTCAATTTGTGATTAATAACCCAAGTTTAGCCACTAGAGTTAGTTCTTGTGAGCAGAAGCCTCTCTAAAGTATAACTTGCTTTAGTGCAGTTTAGGCTAGTGAAGAGTCAGAGCAGAATTCTGCACGCTGTCTTAGGCCTTACCCAGCAGTGAGTAAAAGACAGTCCAGAGGTTGATTGAATTTTAATATTCTGCTCCAGGCCCTGTAAGAGTGAGGTTGCATAAGAAAGGACAATCTGTTTATTTAACTCTGTACATCAAACAATTTTTGCTGCTTCTTTTTGTTCTGCTCTATTTGGGGAAAGAAAATGGAAATTTAAAGTGCATTTTTACCCAGTTTGTTTATAAATTTAATAATTTGTCATTATGTCATCAGGCTATTCAAATTGCAGATTTTTTTTCATGCATTTAACCAATATTCAGTATTCAAAATTCAGAGGTTCTGAACCTTTAGCAAAGGTTTTGTCTCCACTCCAGTTCACTTCACGCTCGTGTCTGATTCTGTTTTGGCTCTCTTTGTCCACATCTTAAGTAATCAAGGGCAAAAGTTTAACTATAATTTCAAGGTGATTTTATGAACTTTCTTATTCAAACCTGAGCATATAATATGATCCCATTTGCAGTTCATCTGTCTTAGAAAATGTAATCTTTTATTAAGTTATCTTAAGAATGCTTCTAAGTATGACAGCTGCAAGAAGGCACAGGCTAATGATGTTTAAACATTTCTCATATTCCTTGAAGTTCATCTGTGCTTTAATTTATTTCTAAAATTAGTTAAATATAGTATAAAAATCTTCACTACTTAATTTTCTATTTTGGATTGGTAGTAGAAGAAATCATCAAAATGAAAATTATATAGCAGGATAGATGTATGGCTATTTTCTCCCTTCTCTTTCTTCTTCCCATAGACCTTTGTAGTATCCCTTATGCATGACACATCATAGTACTTCCTATTCCTGGTGTCTGCTACTTGTCTTAGCTCCCTCATCCCATAGCAGATAATGTGAAGAAAAGGATTGTGTGTGACTCTTGTCTTTCCATCCCCTGATATCCTCTGCTACTATATCATAATGCTCAATAAACGTTTAATCAGAGAACATAAAAATAATTATAGCAGATCAACATTATTTTCAGTAATTAGTTATGATTTGGAGCATGTAAGTTGGTTGTGATCTGTCCTTCAGACTTTGTGGAGTTTAAGCTCCTTGCTACTACATGGCAATCCATCTTGTACCTCCTCCAGTTGTGGCCCATTGGGTTTCATATTAACTCTTATCCATTTTAACATTTACCCACTTTTGTCCCCTCAGTGTGCCTGACACAGTGTCTTTTATTAAAAAGTGTTAAATAAGTACTGATTTGATTAATCAAGTTTGAGAAGTTTTTACTAAATACCTTCTGACTGTATTTATATTCTCAAAGAATAAGCCTTAATTAGATAATTTGAACCACAAGACTTTTTTTTCCCCCTCAAAATAAATAGATGAATGGGATAATCATTTGGATAACTGATCTGGTTCTAAATGTGTTTACATGTCTGTGCATGTTTACTCACACTCAGCATGAATAAATTCTGGGTGATTCAGAGTAATTTGTTACTTAATTGTCATCAGGCTCATATGTAATCAGAGTAAATTTTATAGCAAAAAAAATAGAAAGGCTCCATTAGTATTTTAAGAGATAAATTATATAAGCCAGTTATGCCATCTGTAAAGTATATGTGTTGGAAGATATTAAAGTTCCCAGATCACATTTTTTGTGAGATTAATAATGTCTTATCTTGTCTATTCGGAGAAGGCAATGGCACCCCACTCCAGTACTCTTGCCCGGAAAATCCGTGGACGGAGGAGCCTAGTAGGCTGCAGTCCATGGGGTTGCTAAGAGTCGGACACAACTGAGCGACTTCACTTTCACTTTTTACTTTCATGCATTGGAGAAGGAAATGGCAACCCACTCCAGTATTCTTGTCTGGAGAATCTCAGGGATAGAGGAGCCTAATGGGCTGCTGTCTATGGAGTCACACAGAGTCGGACATGACTGAAGCAACATAGCAGCAGCAGCAGCATCTTGTCTATTACTTAATAAGTCACCACAAAATTGAAGTAGATTTCATGACACTCACTGCCCCACATACTGTCAAAGAACCACAAAATTTTGCAGAATTTAGTTTGTTGATACATCACAGAACCATGCTAACTATAAATTTTAGTCAAATTGATTATCCTATGTTATTAATTCAAATTCGCCTTTTACTATTTATTACTTTTCTTTTATCATGTGCCAGAGATGGTGTTGCTTTATTTGTCTCATATAGTCTAATCTTCAGAAGCCCTCTGTGAAGGCTTTTGAAGAGGTTCTTCCCATTTTACAGTTAGAGGATGAGAAGTTTTGTGATCAGATGATTTATCCAGGACTTCTGTCCAAATTGAATACAGGTCTTTGGACTCTAAGGACTTTGTGCAGATTGGAATGATTCAGATTTCTCTGTATAGAAATATATTATTATAAAATTATTCATACTTAATTCATATTTAATTACATGACTTTTTAAAAAGTCTATTTTTCTTTATTTAGAGTTGATTTTGACCATGTTTTGTATTTAAAATTTGGTGAAGGGGGCAATGATTACAATTCCTTGATTATCATAAAATGGCTTGGAACAAATATAACTAGGAGTCAGGCAAGAGAATTTAAAATTTTTTTTTTTAGCTCATGTGAGAGTGTATCCAGTGCTTTCCTATTTCTCTACATGAGAGTAGAAAAAGAAAGGAAAGGAAAAAGAAAAGAAAAGGAAATGAAAGGAAAAAGAAAAGAAAAAGAAATTGTAACCATTTGAACTCATAGAGGTGAAGACTTTCATAATTCCTACATTGTTGATAGGAAGGAAAAAAAGAAAATTTTTATAGTATCCCCAAACTTGCGTAAAAATATGTAGCCAAATTTTGAAAAATACTTGACTGTTTTGTAAGCGACTATACTGATCAGCACACTGTAGCATTTTCGGTTCACTACTGGACCTTCCCCACTGCCAGCTAAGCTTGGAGTTTTAACTCTTTGCTAATCTGTGTATCATTTTAATAAAACTGCTACCACTGATTCCTCTTTTAGTACAAATATATTTCCAGTTTAATTATTGCAATAAAAAAATTCTATGTTGATTTTCCTCAAAAGTTAACATATTAAAACAATGAGGCAACCGATCTATGATACTTTGAAATGCTTATGTATACTAAAAATATATTCTGAACAATTAAAAACAATATGTTTATTTTTCAGAATTTTACACTCCATGAAGTAAATGACTTTGACAATATGACCGTATCTGCAATAATAGATAAACTGGCAATATTCAGCTACTATACATTTTGGGTAACAGCAAGTACTTCAGTTGGAAATGGGAATAAAAGCAGTGGCATAGTTCACGTATATACAGATCAAGACAGTATGTAAATGAAAAGCATTTGTTAATCTTTAATAGGATTAATTTAAAACTTTATAATTTTTCAGAATCTTTTTCTATTTGTATGTATTGGTGATAAAATCTATATTTTATTTAGGCACATTTAACTAGTCAGAGAAATTTGAAAATGCATTAATACAGCTGTAAACCTATTACAACAGTAACAACCTTTTCTATTCAAGGAAACTGCTACCATCCATTTATAAAAATTCTGTCACCTTTATTCAAAAGATATCACAGCCATAGGTTAATGAAATATACGGTTAATGAAAAATACTGACGTGAAAAATACTGTTGCATGTGTAGACAGATTTTCCAATACTTCATTTGCTCTAGAAATGACATTGTTCCTCTCTCTAGCAACTTGTTTCCTTTTCAGTCTTTGAACTCACGAAGGACTTTATGCAGCATTTTGTTCCTATTGTGTTTATGACTAAATGACCCAAATACCTTTTTTTTTTCTTTAACTCTGGCAGTTTCCTCTTATGTGGATGCTGCATCATCCTGTTTGTGCGGAGTATTCAGAAAACTATAATGACTGAAGCTCTTGTGTTTTAGGTTTCCGTTTCAAGAATACAGTGATGCGTGGATCACTGCCTACTTCTTCTTGTGGTTGCTTCTATGGTCCATTTATTTTTAAAAGGCTAGTCTCTTATTGAGAAACAATATTGACCTAAATTGCTGCTGAGAGTAAAATTGCATGTTTAGTATTTGAAGATTATAAATTGACAGACACTTAAAGTATGAAGAGTGAATGCTTTCCCCATTGTTGGGATAATCTTTCAAATTGTTTACTCACTGATGAGCAGTGTAGCTAGGATAGAATATGCAGAATTTATAAGTTTGGGGAGTTTTAGCTAAAAAGTTTAGAGCAGTATGTGGTCAACATCATTTCAGGCATTCTTTAAATGGAGATCTCTCCCAAGATTTTCACCAACCTATAATGTTTTATCAGTCAATATTAGAGCACCATAAATAATAAATCCTGTGCACTATTCCTGGTGAGAGGTCCTAGGTGACTTCATATGTACAATAAGGATAATCTCCAGAAGAAAGAAATTAAAAATCTGAGTATACATGTATATATCCATACTTGCACACTCATAGTCTCATATACATAATTTCCATCACATACTCAAAATCTACACAGACTCATAATACCCATTTTGTAGGAAAGAAAAGCCAAGAGGGTATTGTATAAAACAATTCACACATATTAGAGATGAAAAGGTTTACCTTGAATGATTTGAACATAATTTTAATGTAATTTTTTAGATTTTAATTTTAATGTAATTTTAATGTAATTATTTAGAAGGTATTTTGTAGTAGATGATGTTACCACGTGTGGATCTAAACACCGTAGAAGCTGGTGAGGTAGTAGGTGCCCTTTCAACAGTGAGCCTCCGGTTTGTGAATTTACTTCAGTTTTACCTAGGGTGACTGATGATTTTTATATTTTGCACGTTACCTATCATAGTACCTGAAGGAGTTGTGGGAAACCTGACTTACGAGTCCATTTCGTCAACTGCAGTAAATGTCAGCTGGGGCCCTCCGTCTCAACCCAATGGTCTAGTCTTCTACTATGTTTCTCTGAGCTCACAGCAGACGCCGCGCCACGTGAGACCACCTCTAGTTACGTATGAGAGAAGCATGTATTTTGATAATCTGGACAAATATACTGACTATATCTTAAAAGTCACTCCATCAACAGAAAAGGGATTCTCTGATGCATATACTGCCCAACTACACATCAGAACTGAAGAAGATGGTAGGCTGGAACCTTCTATTGCCTATTACGCAGATAGTTGGTGTTCTCTTATTTAGATTGCTTTCTGCTAGAAAATGTTATTCTTACCACTACATAGATTCTGTTTGTTCTTAAGTAATTAGCCTTTCAATAAACACAATAAGGTTTACAGTTTCTTAAAATTAAAATAATTACCTGTTGATAAAATTAAGTCCCATTATTAATGAAGCCTCTTCTTTTTGATACTAATTCACTTTTGTTTCATTTAATATTCTTTTTTTCTTTTATAGTCCCAGAAACTTCACCAATAATCAACACTTTTAAAAACCTTTCCTCTACCTCAGTTCTTTTATCATGGGATCCCCCAGTAAAACCAAATGGCGCAATAATAAGTTATGATTTAACTTTACAAGGACCAAGTGAGAATTATTCTTTCGTTACTTCTGATAACTATGTAATACTGGACGAGCTCTCACCATTTACATTATACAGTTTTTTTGCTGCAGCAAGAACTATAAAAGGACTCGGTCCTTCCAGTGTCCTTTTCTTTTACACAGATGAGTCAGGTAAGCCAGAATCCGTGTTTCTTCCAATGATTTTACTGTTGCAGCACTTGCTCTTTTTAAGGAAAAGCATGGAAAATGAAAGGATATTTGATTGTCTATTTGTAACAGGCTGACAACTATTCATCTGCTTTGCCGAACATTTTAACGTTGAGTTTCAGAACAAATTGTTCTGTTTAAAGCTACTTTGGAACTTCTGAGTTCCAAGTACAAAGCCTCACGACTTATGCTCTTTATTTCTGCAATTAAAATATGACCCGTTTATAAATCTTTCTTAACTAGTGTCTTCCAGAAGCTAGAGTCACGATGATGTTTTTCTGCTAAAAATGTTATGAATGTAAGTTTTGTAATGTGTTTTCCTGCAGTGCCTTTAGCGCCTCCTCAAAATTTGACTTTAGTCAACTACACTTCAGACCTTGTATGGCTGAAATGGAGCCCAAGTCCTGTTCCAGGCGGTATTGTTAAAATATATAGTTTAAAAATTCATGAACATGAAACTGATACTATATTTTATAAGGTAGGTCGATTATAACACCGTATGTTTATTCCAAAAACTTAGACATTCTTGTAAAATATTTTGACATGCGGGGGGAAATGGACTGTTTTAAATAACACAAAACCCATCTTTAAAAAAAAAAAATCTCTTTGGTTTCCCACAATTTAAGGATGCTTGAGGAAAACACAGCAAACATTTGTCAGGTATGGAAGTAAAGTGCTTTGTAGAGCATTTTAATAGAATTTAAAGTTTTTAGATATCTGTAAGTTAAGAAATCATTACACCATTTTGTTAATGCTGCAAAAGTATACAGTAAATTTTTTCAGACTGTTTATAACCTGTTATTGTCTTAAGTGTAATATATTTCTGCAGTCATCCCCCTAAGCTGCAAGGGTTACATTCCAGGACCGCCAGTGCATGTCTGAGACCAAGGATAGTACTAAACCTATGTTCTGTTTTTTCTTATACATCCATAGCTGTGATAAAGTTTACTTTATAAGTTAGGCACAGTAAGAGATTAACAACCATAACAACAAAATTTAAAAATTAAAATAAACTGTAAAGAGTTAGATGAATGTTGTCTCTATCTCTCAAAACATCTTCTTTTACAAATTTAACACCTTTTCCATCTTAAGGGAGCATTTATCATACACTATCGCCATAACTTTTGCAGTTTGAGATACAACAGCAAAACTTGTACAGTTTTTTCCCTTCTTCCCCAATTCACAGCATTTCACAGAAGCTTCGTTTTTACCACAGATCTTGGCAGCCTCAGCATACGATTTTTTTTTCTCTCCTTATTAAGTTGAGAACTTTCATCTTTTCACTTAAAGGAAGCACTAATGGCTTCTCTTTGGCATCTCTGAATTGCCAGCATCACTACGCTTGTACTTTGGGACCATTATTAAGTAAAATAAAGGTGCACTGAATACAAGACTGTGCTACCCCACAGTTGATCGGATAACCAAAAAGCCCGTGGACTAGCAGGCAGGCAATGCTGGACGCAGGGATAATTCACACCCAGGGCAAGATGAAGCAGGACGCCTGGAGACTGCATCACGCAACTTAGACCAGCTCACAATGTACAAGTTATGAATTTCTGTCTCTTGAATTTTCCATTTAGTATCTTGAATTGAGCTTGACTGCAGGTAACTGAAACTGTGGAAAATGAAACCATAACTAAGGGAAAACTACCAAGTGTTCAAAGAAGTACCAAGTGAATATTTTTAACCTTTTCAGAGATGTGTTTATCCTGGACTGCTAGTAACCTTCCCAGATATAGTATAATTTCACACTAATTGGTCTTTTAAGATATATCATTATTCTTTTTCCTTCAATGCTAATTAGTTTCCATTCTAAACACCCTTTACTCCTCCATTTTTAGGTTTCAGAATCAATGAAACATACCCGAAGAACTAATGTAACAAAGGATCTCAAGTATACCTGTATGATTTATAGCACCTAATTGCCAAAATATACTGTAATAGACTAGCATTTATTTGAGAAAGTGTTCTTATTTTTTTCCCCAAAGGCAAATGAAGTACTGGAATGCTTTTCAGTTACAGCATGGAGGATGCAAAAATTCTGCATAAACATTGTCCCCAGTATTATATGCATTATAATTTATTGTTGATGGTAAATTATTTTTATAGCATGTGTAGCTTACAAAGTGAGTAATGCTATGGCATAAGTAATAATGATTTTTATTATCTTTAAATAATATGGAATGTGGCCATTCCTAGGATAAACATGTATGAATATTGAAGCATGGATGTATTTGTGTGATCTTTCCCTCAGAGCAGAGATGTCTACCATCAACAGCATTAGCATAGTCATGAACTAAGGACTCTGGCATCAAATTATTGGTTGGAATAATTTGCAATAATTTCCAAATGGTTGCAACCCTGCCTTCAAGACTTACTATGCTCCCTTAGGGCAGTTCCTTAACTTCTTATGACTCAAGTTTCCTCAAGTGCAAAATGGGATTTGTAAATATGCAGCCATTAAAAAGTGAAGCTTGTAAGAGGAAAATCTATATCAAACATTTTTTTTCAAGAAAAACATTTATTACTCTTATTTTTTGACTGTTTTATAGATTCTTTTGGATTTTCCCTTTTTTCCCCACTCTGTTGTCTTTCTCCATTTTATAGGACTATAAAATCCAATTAAACCTTCGAGTTTTTTTTTTTTTTTCACAGTCACATTTTTTATTATTGTTATAAACCTCTGCCCCTGTGCTGGGCATTGGCAGTTCTGTGGAGTTTTCCTTTTTCATTTTCTTTTCTCTTTTAATTTTAATTTTTTAATCTATTATTATTTTATCTACATGTATTTCTTTGTTTAGTTTTCCTACTGTTCTTACCCCGTTGCAATTAATCTTTAACATATATATCTTCTTTATCTACCTAATGCTACCATTGAAATTTCACTATAAGTATTTTTATATTATTAACATAATATGCATACCATAAAGTATTAAATATATCCTTTTTGAGGTGGAAAGAGTAGTTTTCCTTTAAAATCTGCTACTGCTTTTAGTTACTCCTTTCTACGTCTACTTTGTCTTCTACGAATGCTCATCGCCCTACTATCTTTCCGATTCCGTTGTGTGTGCCCGATGCCGTTGTCTTTCCTCTCTCAGTGTCTGGAGCGTCTGCTTTCCTCTCACTGTGTGGCTTTCTTTCTGAGTGTGGTGTCCTGTTTTCCCTTCTGTTTTCAGCTCCCTCTGTGTCCCACACAGCACTTTCTTCTCTCTCTCACCTTCCCAGCGATATGTGCGTCTGTGGAGGCATAGTAACTCTTGGGCCGCTCCAAATGTTCCTGCCGTCCCAGTCAGGTCACTCACACGTACTGAAAGAGAAAGTTCTGCTAAAAATATGTTTGAAAATATTCCTTACTCATGTCTCCCTTTTACAGTTTACTTTGTCAGTCTGTCTACTATCCAATAAGCTACTCACACTTTTTTATTATAATATGTTGAGTTCAGTAATTTCTCTGTGTACTCACTCACCCCTCCTAACCCAAGTCAAAATTTATCTGCTTGTATTTAATTTTTTTCTCCGTATACAGTTATTGGTAGATTTTTCTAATGAATATAACAGTTGCTGGATGACAGGGACCAGGTCTTATATATCTTTATAATCTCCTGGTTATCTAACCATGTGCGTTGTGAATAGTAATTAAGAAAGAATGAAAGAAAATTGTATAACACAGTGAATTCATAAAGGATATCAATAGCTTGTAAGAGATTAATTTAAAATATGATTCTAACTATGAGTGCCCTGAGAGTTAGTATTCTTGCTAAATTTCTGCCACTGAAATGTTTAATTTATAAGTCAAACTGGTTTATATTTTGGATCAGATATAATACAGTATTCTTAAAATTATACCACATAAGAGGTTGTCTTTTTTTCCCCATAGGATAACTATTAATCTTAAGTGCTCTTTCTGTTAGGACAGTCCTCTTTGAATGAAGTCCTTGTATTTGATGGTAAAATTTTCTGTGAGACACCATATCCTTTTTGGTATATCTGTGATAACTGTTTTGTTTGTTTTTTCATTTTCCTAAGAGATTGAATAAAATTAGAAATTTAGGAATTGTGTGGGAAAATCTCATAATTTCTGAAGCTTAGCTTCATAGGAGCAGAGGTTGTTTCATGCACTGCTGTGTTCCCAGGTCCTCACATATAACAGCTGATGAATAAATTAATTTACAAAGAGAATGTTACTGAGAACTAAAAAATGAATTTTGATGAATTCAAGAAAAATAAAGTACCACTGACTGCTCATAAGTTGGATTCCAATTGAGGACTTTAATTTTAGCAAATTTAAAGGAAGTAATCATATGTAATTCTAAGTAAAAATCAGACAAAATAAAAACAAAATACTTCAGCTTTAAAAACCAATGGCAATTATGATTTTCTTCAGTGTTGATGGGTGTCCAGTTCAACCTTGTGCCTGAGCATACCCTGGGGCACACACAAAAACTGTTTAATTTTTGAATTTTTAATTAAAAATACCCATGCTTATTAAATCATAGGTTAAACACAGAAGACATAATTTTTATGTATTAAAATATTTCTTCCAATTATAAATAAGTTTTTTGATGATGCACTGTGACTAAGAGGTTTTTTTTTTTTTTTTTTTTTTCTGCTTTTCAGAATATTTCAGGTTTTCAAACTGAAGCCAAGCTTGTTGGACTGGAACCAGTCAGCACCTATTCCATCAGTATAACTGCCTTTACTAAAGTTGGAAATGGCAATCAATTTAGTAACGTAGTAAAATTCACAACCCAAGAATCAGGTTAGATGTGGTTTTTGGATCCTAAAATGTTTGATTTTGTATTTAACACTTTTCCCTTTGCTTTCTCAGTTTACGTGACTAAGTATCAATATTTAATTGTTCACTCAAAGAAGCTGAATTTTAGTGCTTTCAGGCTAGACTGGATATTGTCGTTTGCAATCAAATAGATATATATTTATGCATGTTTTTTCATTTTGGACCAAGGAAGTTGAAATAAAAGACTAGTTTAGGAGCAAAGTACACTACTAGATATATATGAAAATTACCCAGTTCCTAGTACTACCTGAGATTGCTGGGGGGGAGAAAAGAGAAAAGCTATTAATCACCTTTAACTGGTTGATTCATATTTTCATGAAAAAAATCTATGATTTTTTTTGTATATTGTACAAAATATTGTTACTATATATACAATAATGTATATTGTAACATTTGAAGAGTACTTTCGTGCATTGGAGAAGGAAATGGCAACCCACTCCAGTGTTCTTGCCTGGAGAATCCCAAGGATGGGGGAGCCTGGTGGGCTGCCGTCTATGGGGTCGCACAGAGTCGGACACGACTGAAGCGACTTAGCAGCAGCAGCAGCAGTCAGGATGTAAGCTTGTATTTCTCCCTAGTTCATCTGTGACATGTGGTGGGGACTATGAAGACTATGAAATACCATTGGTCTAATTAAACAACTTACCTGTGTGTCGTGACATGCCATGGCTCAATTTTGTGTGTCAAATAGTTTTCATGTAGAACTGATTTAAAAATTTAATACTTTTCCTTCTCAACTGGAAGCACATGTTTTTTAAAGGCATCTCTTCCTCACTCTCTCTTTTTTTTCCTTAATTGATTAAGCACTTGATTCTGTGCTAGTCATTTCTTCCCTGTAGGTCTGGATGCATTTAGTGAATCCCTAAATTAAAATTGTAGACCACTGACTGATAATCATTTCACATTAATTTGTGAATACCTGATACTTTGTTTTCATGGCATGCCCCTAAGATATGCTTAGTAAATAGTATTTATAGTGGATAAAAGTGCACCCTCTGAAATCAGTGTCTGGATTTGAATCCAAGCTCTGCGACTTACTAGTAAAACCTTGGCAAAGGCACATGACTCCTCTGAGCCTCTATATCTTTAACCAAAAAGAAACATATTTTATCAGTAGCCATCCATAGCTGTTATGAAAAAATATTTGAAGAGATCTATATAAAGCACTTTAATTAGAGTATTGGACACACAAGTACTCAAAAAATATTACTGATGCCCTGTTCCCATAATTCAGATGAAGAAGCTGTGATTCAGGCAGTGAGATGAAAAGGGCTGAGAAAATTAGTGGAAAAACTGAACTGAAACCTCAGCCTCTGACCTGTAGTGACAAGTGGACATGACTGCAGGAAATGTGTATCATAAATTAGTGATACTATGGAAAAATGCTGAACCCATAAAGAAAAAAGAAACATTTAAACCATTTACATGCATATTACACTGATAAAGATTAAGGCTAATCTTGTAGACAGTGTTCTAAAAACCTATAAATATATTTTACCAGTGAAATAAAATAATTCCATAAAACCCTATGCCCTGATTAGTTAAATAAAATTTTCAACTTGAAGTGTTATAATATCTGCTGGTTAATTAATTGTTTTTAGGTTTATAGAGTCAGTAAAACGGATGTTCACAAAATCTAGGTTTATAATCTACACTTAAGCACATTATCAACTATCTCTTGTTCATTTATTTTTGAAAATAATGGTATATGTTTTTGAAAATAAGAAAGCAAATAATTAAACATATGTAACTGCCAGAACCTTGGATCAGCAGAGGAATCATCTTTTCTTTAAATGCCACACACCCTCCCTAAGTTATTCTCCTTTAGTTCTGATGCCTTTGTGTTACAGAGGATGAAGGATTTGTAAAGATAGAAATTTAGGCCAGAGGAGAGAACTGTAGGCAAGTTAAATATGACTTGAATGTTCTTTAAATAACTCTGCTTCCCCATAATGACAAGATTTTTCTTTTTACTGCTTGTTTATAATCCACAAACTGACAATATGCAAATTTTCTTTACAGCATCCTCTTTTTATTGTAACAAGATAAGCTATGCCAGCATGAGGGGACATTTAGATAATCAGATATTTCCCTAGAAGTACCTACTCTTAGGGTCACTTTGGTGGGCCTGGGGTAGTTCTCTTTAACTAGATCTGCCAAATATAGTGCCTACTTCCAAGTAAATTCAGGGAAGTTCTAGAAAAAACTGGGACTGAATTAAAAACTGGGGCTGGTTTCCATCTTCAGTCTTTTTTTTTTTGTAAGTACTGAGGGATCAGGTCTTCACGATTTTTACAAAAAAGTCATCTGAATATATAAGCAAAGTCCCACATTTAGTTACATGTTTCCTAGTGCTGTTAGGCCACATGGGTGAGGCGCCTGCATCTATATCTGTGTGTGCGTGCTTAGTCGTTCAGTCATGTCCGGCTCTTTGAGACCCTATGGACTATAGCCCACCAGGCCCCGCTGTCTGTGGGATTTTCCCATGGCAAGAATACTGGAGTGGGTTGTCATTTCTTTCTCTAGGGGATCTTCTTGACCCAAGGATGGAATTCACTTCTCCTGCCTTGCAGGCAGATTCTTTACCCATTTAAGCCACCTCGGGTGTTTTGCATTAGAAAGTTCCATCATAAAGTATGGCTAAGACTGCTCCTTCCCATTAAAAGATGAATAGGGCAGGCTTCAACCACTGCCTGAACTTGAAGCTGGCTACCCAGTTGCTTCTGAGTATTTAAGGCTGTGTTGATGTTGCGCCTAGGAGAATATTCAGTGGTGGATTCAGTATTGTAAGGATTGACATGGTTACATAGAAAATGGCCCATTTGATTCAGTCCATGTTAAGAAGTTTCTGAGCACATGTTGAAGGGCCCAGATGGTAAAGAATGTGCCTGCAAAGTGGGAGACCTGGGTCGATCCCTGGGTGGGGAAGATCCCCTGGAGAAAGGAATGGCTATCCACTCCAGTATTCTTGCCTGGAGAATTCCATGGACAGAGGAGCCTGGTGGGCCACAGTCCATAGGGTTGCAAAGAGTTGGACATGACTGAGTGGCTAACACACTTGAAAGGTTGATATGTTACATTTTTATTCTGTGTCTACTCCTAAACATGATTTTATCTAGCAATCACATAATTTAATCACTTATCTGTTACATGTGTATAAATTTTAACTTTGGGCATTTGCTTATCTCTTAAGTTCCAGATGTTGTACAGAACATACAGTGTATGGCAACTAGCTGGCAGTCAGCATCAGTGAAGTGGGATCCACCCAAAAAAGCAAATGGAATAATTACACATTATACGATAACAGTTGAAAGGAATGCTACAAACATCTCTTCCCAAGATCACACGTATACATTCATGAAACTTCTTGCCAATACCTCTTATGTCTTTGAAATAAGAGCTTCAACCTCCGCTGGTGAAGGTAATGAAATGACCTGCAACGTCAGCACGCTACCTGAGACAGGTAACTAATGTGTAACAGGTAACTGACCTGAAGCCAGTGATTTACCTGCAAAAGGGAACTAGCCTGCAACACATAACTGTTCCTGGACTGTGTCTTACGTTTGTCAATAACATTTGTCATCTTTAGAGCATATTTGCCCAAAACTATATAAGAAATAGTAAAAAATAGAACACATTCTTTTATTTTATTTTTAAACTTTACAATATTGTATTGGTTTTGCCAAATATCGAAATGAATCCACCACAGGTATACATGTGTTCCCCATCCTGAACCCTCCTCCCTCCTCCCTCCCCATACCATCCCTCTGGGTCGTCCCAGTGCACCAGCCCCAAGCATCCAGTATCATGCATCGAACCTAGACTGGCAACTCGTTTCATATATGATATTATACATATTTCAATGCCATTCTCCCAAATCATCCCACCTTCTCCCTCTCCCACAGAGTCCAAAAGACTGTTCTGTACATCAGTGTCTCTCTTGCTGTCTCGTACACAGGGTTATTGTTACCATCTTTCTAAATTCCATATATATGCGTTAGTATACTGTATTGGTGTTTTTCTTTCTGGCTTACTTCACTCTGTATAATAGGCTCCAGTTTCATCCACCTCATTAGAACTGATTCAAATGTATTCTTTTTAATGGCTGAGTAATACTCCATTATGTATTTGTACCATAGCTTTCTTATCCATTCATCTGCTGATGGACATCTAGGTTGCTTCCATGTCCTGGCTATTATAAACAGTGCTGCGATGAACATTGGGGTACATGTGTCTCTTTCAATTCTGGTTTCCTCAGTGTGTATGCCCAGCAGTGGGATTGCTGGATCATAAGGCAGTTCTATCCCACATGTTACGTAAGGACCAGCTCGTGGTACATTGAACCACCTCCACAGCAATGGGAGACTGAAAGGAGGGAAAAAGAGAAAATCTTTTGTGTTTTACAAGTATGTATTTCTTATTATATAAACACCAAACACTGAATTATGTCTTATCATAATTTAAAATAGGGGCTAAATATATAATATCTTTTTAAAGTTGATTTTTGTGGCATTGTTAATGCTTCCCTGAATTCCATAGTTGCAGTGTCAGCTCATTTTTTTCTATTTCCTTCTCTTTATAATGGTCTTCATCTTTATATTGTTGGGATAAGGATATCCAGGTCACTAAGCTCTAGTTTTCAAAGAAGAAAACTCTCACCCTCCCTAACAGTGATCCGTCCTATATCATAATCTCTTTCATCTTCTACCATCTCTAATGATTATACTTCTTCGTATCAATGAGAACCTGATTCCTTCCTGGTAATACCACTTCCCTGGAGGTCCTCTCTAGTGGGGACTGGGGTTGACATAATTGTTTACCTCTGGCACGTCTAGATCCTTATCTTGGAAATGTCTTTTAGCCCTTTCCTCCTTTTGAAATCAGCATCACCCAGTTTTCTCGACTTTTCTGTCTTCGAGGCTGTACACCACAGAGCTTCAGGACACAGTGTGACTTCTCTCTGATTTCAGCATCCAAGTCAGCATCCTTTAAGGCAACATTTCTTGAGACTTCAGGGTTTTCCTGTTTGTCTGGAATGGATGCATCTCAAAATATGTCATCGTGATTCATCTTCCAGGAGATTCCCTACTCTGAATGGACCTCACTGTTTGTTTTCACTAGATGCTGACTGATGAACAGTGCTGGAGAAAAATGTAAATGGTTCTACCTTGTTGAGCTATTTTCTAACTCTCCCAACTGCCCTACAATCTGCTATACAGTGTACATCCCTGGTTTACACTTCATCAATTTTCCACAGGAAAATTCTGCTCTTACTCAGAACATAATCTACCCCCAGTATCATCCATCTTTGATGTTCTTATCCATTTTACTAATAGCATCAAAGATATTGATTTGCTTTCCTTCAAAATTTACCCATATCTTTATTTATCTCTCAAAATATCCTCCCTTGGGGATGTCACCCACCGCCTTTCTGTTTGCAGGAATCTCACTGCTCATTTTTGTTTCAAACTCATGTCGCCTCTAAAACATAGCTCCATCAATTTGATCTCCTTTCTCACACACTTTATTTTCTTTCTCACTCTTTTGTGTGCATACACACACACAAACAACCCCACCAGTTGTTAGAAAATTTCAACTGAGGCCCTGGTTGGTATATCAGCCCTAACTATATTCAAAGTGGAATTCATGAAATGTGGATTCTCCTTTTCTTCCTCACTTTTCTGTACCTGTTCTTTATAATCAGTTGGGGACAAAGCCTTATATTTTTAATGTGATTCTTCCTCCCACCTCTCCTACATATAATCAGGGCTTATCAATTCAATCTCTGCCGTTTGCCACTTCTTCAACTTGACTGTCCCCATTTAATTTCAGACTTGCTGCTTCCTATAATAATACCCTAAAGTGGCCTTATCACCCATACTTATCCAGCCTGCCCATCAGTACCATCTTTCCACCCACTTACTTTGATTGAATTGGCTCTAATATTCAATCTAGAACCTTTATGTGTTGGCTGTTGAATTTTATTTCCTGAAGGATAAGAATTAAATGTACAGATTTTAAGTATCTGAAGCACAGAGGTGATAATGAAAGTTGATGTGTGTAAGAGATGGCTCAGAATGCTCCAGAAGTTTTACTTACTCTTGTATACAAGTCTTTAATGATATGCTAAGTATTAAAACTCAGAGAAGGCAATGGCACCCCACTCCAGTACTCTTGCCTGGAAAATCCCATGGACGGAGGAGCCTGGTGGGCTGCAGTCCATGGGTTCGCGAAGAGTCGGACACGACTGAGCAACTTCACTTTCACTTTTCACTTTCATGCATTGGAGAAGGAAATGGCAACCCACTCCAGTGTTCTTGCCTGAAGAATCCCAGGGAGGGAAGAGCCTGGTGGGCTGCCGTCTATGGGGTTGCACAGACTCGGACACAACTGAAGCGATTCAGCAGCAGCAGCATTAAAACTACAGATTCCTGGACATCACCCTAGACTTGGCTGAATCTCCCAAGAGATGAAGCCTAACAATCTATACTCTGAAGCATCTCTCTGATGACTTTGTAAATTTGGGGAATGACTGGACTAGAAGACCTAGGGATTTTGATGGCAGGTGATATGTAGCAGAGAGGACAGGCAAACAGTGTCAGAGAGATCCAGAAAGGGGTGGCAGGTGTTTCCTCAGTGGGTGGGCAGCAGATCATCACCACTCAGAGTCTGAGAGAGGGATATATGTTCACATCCAGGCAGGTGGTCTCCACCAGGGTGGTCTAGTACCAGGTACAATGGTCCTGATCACTGGGCGGGAGCTGGGTCTGAGAAAAAGGGCAACAAAAGACAGGACAGAAATTCTGAGACAAATGAGAGCTTTGAGACTCAGAAAACAAGACAGAGGACTCATTATTATTATTGATCCCAGTGGTACTCCAGGTGGCTGCGCAGGCACAGGAATGAAGCGGAAGTTCAATGAAAAGAGACACATAATCAAAGTATGCACACTTGAGGTAGAGCCACCTGAACTTAAGGATGGGTCTTTGTAAAAAAAGAAATCCTGTAATTAAAGACTTGAATTAGATTTTAACTCAGGATTAAAAGACCACAGGAATGGAGGTTGCCGAAATTCTAAACCAATGAATTAGGCAGGTATTAGACATATTGTTCTGAGTATTCTGTGCTCCCTTGTCACTAAAGACAGTGTTTCTCAAAGTTTGGACTTCCAACTCCCTGTATCAGAACATACCTGTACATCCCTGAGGCCCCTACTCTAGACCTATGGGATCAGAGTTTAGAAAATAAAACTCACAAATCTTCATTTAAACAAGATAGGTGGGTGAGACAGTGCTGAAATTTGAGTACCATTCTATTCCACTGTGTATGTATACTCTTTGCTTGTGGAGACTGTCTTACTTGTCTTTGTTTTTACTAACAGTTCACAGCAGAGAGACATGGGCATTCTAGGCACTCAGATTTTTGTAAAAGAAAGAAATGAATTGTATTTTCATGAAATGCACGATTTTTTATAAGGGTTTTACTCCAGTCTGATACATTATGTCCACATTTCCATCAGGCAAAAGTATAGATATTTTCTCTACAGTAAATGTAAAAGTTTTTTTTTCAATTAAGGAGAGTCATTCATGTGAAATATGAGTATTGCTGCTTCAAAAATATTTAAATAATTTGTCTTTGAAATTAATTTCCAGATCTAATATGTAATTGTATTTATGATTACAGTTTTTATGAGGTAAATAATTTGCTTTTATCTGGGTTCACATGAATTGTTTGTAGATGAGACGTTAGTAAGAACTAGAGATTCATTGTTCAGAATGGAAGCAGTTTTATAGCTGTTGCAAACTTCTAATTTATGGTGGTCTAAGATTAGTCACAGTGTAAAATCAGCTCTGAGTCACTGACTTTGTACTTATTTTTGACATGAAGTAAAGTCATATTTGCCTTACGCCCTTGTTGCCTAGTGTTTGACCTTAACATTCCTTCCAGAGATCATTGGGTATTTTGCTCAGTGTAAACTTGGTGATATCTGGGCACAGTTAAACACGCTTCACGATGACTGAATTTATGAGGAGATTAGCGTTCAGTGTCTAAACTGGCTGCATTGTCACAGTCAAACATATTGAAATAGGGCATATATAGACGAAGGCAGCCAAACCTGGTGATTTTAACAGTATTTTGTGTCCAAGTATATTATATTCACCAATAAAAATATTATAGCAAGTTCATGTGGATACAAGACTTAACTTTTAAAATCTCAAATTGCTTCAAAATGCGTACTCTTCTCCATTTTATTTTCAAATCTTAGTAAATATGGTTATTTACTATTGAGTTTGAAAAGTTCTTTTTGCTGGAAGTTAGTTTTTCAGTTTGGATTTATTCAAAGGTCTCCCAGGTTCAGTAATTTAGAATCCAAAGAGGAAAAGAAGTTATATTCCTTGGATGCCCAAAACTTAGAAGAAGGAAAGTGAAATATGCAGTTGTGGTTTTTAGGGTGTTCTTTTCAGCAGTGATTTATTTTTTGTTTCCCCTTTAAAATTGTGTTTGTTTATTTTGGGCTGTTCTGTCCCTGGGCTTTCTCTAGTGGCAACGTGCAAGGACTTCTCTTGGGGAGACAGGCTCTAGGACGTGTCGGCTTCAGTATTTTCCATGCATGGGCTTAGTTGGCCCACAGCATGTGGGATCTTCCTGGACCAGGGATCAAACCCGTGTCCCCTCTGTTGGCAGGTGGATTTTTTACCCCCGGGCCACCAACAAAGTCTTGGCAGTGATTTCTTTACTAGTTTTTAATAGTAGGTATTAGGTACCTAGAGGAAGTCCACTGAGCTTTCACATATATAAGCGGATCAGCATTGAATAGGAAAGTTTAATTTCCCTGTTTTCCCCCTTGTATTCTTGGTTCTTTCAAATGTCCCTGCGCTGCTTAATAGCATACATGTGAACTGTCCGTCCCCTTATGCAATGCCATGACCACCATTCCCCAAGATCTCTTTAAGAAATGTGTTTTTATGTACTTTCTTTGGTAGCTTATTTTGTGGATTTCTCTGAGCAGTGTCAAGATGACTGGGAAAAGTGTGATTATGACTAAATCTGACTTCCATTTACCAGCTTTTTTAAAAAGTGAAATATTTATACAATATAGAAGAAATCAGACCATGCTTAAGTACCAGTTAATAGAGTGAATGTGGGTGGTAAAAGTGTTGCAAATTAATGTACGAATTCAAAAGTTTACTTTTTCCATTGTCTGCATCCCACTGACATCACTCTCCTCAGTTGAGGTGAGAAGTCAAACATGCAGGCAAATTGTGTAATCCTGTTTGTTCTTAAGCAAGTGAATTGCCACATTCTAGTTACCAGTCAGTAATTGCAGAAAGCACAAAAGCCGTTATAATTGCTTGTCACAGATCAGAGAGAAATAGCTACTGTTATTGGTACTTTAATTGAAGTTCAAATGTTTTACAATGTATTTCATACAGACTTAAATGGGATTCAGTTCAGTTCAGTCGCTCAGTCGTGTCCGACTCTTTGCAACCCCATGAACCGCAGCACGCCAGGCCTCCCTGTCCATCACCAAGTCCCGGAGTGCACCCAAACTCGTGTCCATTGAGTCGGTGATGCCATCCAACCATCTCATCCTCTATCGTCCCCTTCTCCTCCTGCCCTCAGTCTTTCCTAGCATCAGGGTCTTTTCCAATGAGTCAGCTCTTCGCATGAGGTGGCCAAAGTATTGGAGTTTCAGCTTCAGCATCAGTCCTTCCAATGAACACCCAGGACTGATCTCCTTTAGGATGGATTGGTTGGATCCCCTTACAGTCCTAGGGACTCTCAAGAGTCTTCTCCAACAGTTTAAAAGCATCAATTCTTTGGTGCTCAGCTTTCTTTATGTTCCAACTCTCACATCCATACATGACCACTGGAAAAACCATAGCCTTGACTAGACGGACCTTTGTTGGCAAAGTAATGTCTCTGCTTTTTAATATGCTGTCTAGGTTGGTCATAACTTTCCTTCCAAGGAGTAAGCGTCTTTTAATTTCATGGCTGCAATCACCATAAGCAGTGATTTTGGATCCCAGAAAAATAAAGTCAGGTACTGTTTCTACTATTTCCTCATCTATTGCCATGAAGTGATGGGATCTGATGCTGCCATGATTTTAGTTTTCTGAATGTTGAGCTTTAAGCCAACTTTTTCACTTTCCTCTTTCACTTTCATCAAGAGGCTCTTTAGTTCTTCTTCACTTTCTGCCATAAGTGTGGTGTTATCTGCATATTTGAGGTTATTGATATTTATCCTGGCAATCTTGATTCCAGCTTGTGGTTCTTCCAGCCCAGCGTTTCTCATGATGTATTCTGCATATAAGTTAAATAAGCAGGGTGACAATATACAGCCTTGACATACTCCTTTTCGTATTTGGAACCAGAGTCAGACACGACTGATGTGACTTAGAAGCAGCAGCTGCAGAGTTATTTGGACCTACAGATTTGAGATCACCAATTCCATTTGGGATTCAAACAGGTCTTGAACCCCAAACACAGAGCCTGGGCATGGTGGTGGTGGTTTAGTTGCTAAGTCATGTCTGACTCTTGCAACCCCATGGACTGTAGCCTGCCAGGCTCCTCTATCCATGGGATTCTCCAGGCAAGAAATCATGTCCAGTTCTAATTGTTGCTTCCTGACCTGCATACAGGTTTCTCAAGAGGCAGGTCAGGTGGTTTGGTATGCCCATCTCTTTCAGAATTTTCCATAGTTTGTTGTGATTCACACAGTCAAAGGTTTTGGCATAGTCAGTAAAGCAGAAATGGATGTTTTTCTGGAACTCTCTTGCTTTATCCATGATCCAGCAGATGTTGGCAATTTGGTCTCTGGTTCCTCTGCCTTTTCTAAATAGGATACTTTCCTTAAAAGTGAGCATGAGATGAAAGGTATCCTTTATACTTGTGATGTGTTGGATATTTGACCAATATATTACTGATTTAATGCTTACTATGCCCAGGCTTCCCTCATAGCTCAGTCGATAAAGAATCTGAAGCAGTGCAGGAGACCCTGGTTTGATTTCTGGGTTAGGAAGATCCCCTGGAGAAGGAAATGACAACCCACTCCATATTCTTGCCTGGAGAATCCCATGGATAGAGGAGCCTGGCAGGCTATAGTCCATGGGGTTGCAAGAGTCAGACATGACTTAGCAACTAAACCACCACCACTATGCCCAGGCTCTGTGTTTGGGGTTCAAGACCTGTTTGAATTCCAAATGGAATTGGTGATCTCAAATCTGTAGGTCCAAATAACTGTGCTGCTAAGTCACATCAGTCATGTCCGACTCTGTGCGACCCCATAGATGACAGCCCACCAGGCTACCCCGTCCCTGGGATTCTCCAGGCAAGAACACTGGAGTGGGTTGCCATTTCCTTCTCCAGTGCAGGAAAGTGAAAAGTGAAAGTGAAGTTGCTCAGTTGTGTCTGACTCTTCGTGACCCCATGGACTACAGCCTACCAGGCTCCTCCATCCATAGCAGTTTCCAGGCAAGAGTACTGGAATGGGTCACCAGTGCCTTCTCCGCCAAATAACTCTACCATATTGTAAAAACACATTTAGTAAATATAAAGCAATTAAACACAAACCTTCAATTGTATGGATTGAATTGTGTGGACTGAAGAATCAAATAGGAATTCAGGAGAAATACATTTTATTGAGGGTTGTAATGAAAAAGTGGAACAGCAATTGGATATTACTCATTGGTAGCTTCAAAACTGCTTTATAGGAGAAGTTTAGATGCTATAACCTAGTTAGAAGATGATGATATGTTTTTGAATTTTAGAATTTCATAATCAGGTACTAATCTAGTGTTTACTTAGGTTGCCTGATATAGATCAATAAACTAGCTAACTTTTCTAAATATTCTTTATTGTTGCTCCTCAATATGCTTGAGAAAACGTCAGTTGTACATATCAAAAAAACACTGTTCTTTTTATTTCAGCAGTCTTAGATGGTGGAGTTTGGGAAGATCTGAAGTAGAATAAAGGATTGTAATACAAGCGATCAGGCTGAGGTGGAAGCCTATATAGACAGTGTTGTATTGAAGAAGATAAGAAGTAAGATTGAATAACTCAAGTGGACCTTACTCTGCTTTGTAATCGTACCAGAAGTTTGAATTCAATATTATGGAAAAATGGGAACTTAACTATATTTAGAGTAGGAAGAAATATACATTGACTCTGAAAACAGTGATGCTTTTTTGGCCATTTTCCTAAACACTGCAGTAATCTCTTTAGACGGAGAAAGATTTGTTCATTACAAATAACTTACTGAATCTCGAAAATCATGAAGAATAACATTCACAGCCATTTTAATGGCCCATAAGGTCCTTTTACAACCCAGTATTCTCTTCCTTTTGAACTGTAGTGTTGGAGAAGACTCTTGAGAGTCCCTTGGACTGCAAGGAGTTCCAACCAGTCCATGCTAAAGGAGATCAGTCCTGGGTGTTCACTGGAAGGACTGATGCTGAAGCTGAAACGCCAATACTTTGGCCACCTCATGTGAAGAGTTGACCCATTGGAAAAGGCCCTGATACTGGGAGGGATTGGGGGCAAGAGAAAAAGGGGACGACAGAAGGTGAGATGTTTGGATGGCATCACCGACTTGATGGACGTGAGTTTGGGTAAACTCCGGGAGTTGGTGATGGACAGGGAGGCCTGGTGTACTGCCATTCATGGGGTTGCAGAGTTGGGCACGACTGAGCAACTGAACTGAACGGATTCTCTTCCTAAGTAATGTGTCTCCCCCTTCATCTTTTGAAAGTGAAAGTGAAAGTCACTCAGTCATGTCCAACTCTTTGCGACCCCGTGGACTATACAGTCCATGGAATTCTCCAGGCCAGAATACTGGAGTGGGTAGCCTTTCCCTTCTTCAGAGGATCTTCCCAACCCAGGGATCGAACCCAGGTCTCCCACAATGCAGGCAGATTCATTACCAGCTAAGCCACAAGGGAAGCCCAAGGATACTGGAGTGGGTAGCCTATCCCTTCTCCAGCAGATCTTCCTGACCCAGGGATCGAACCAGGGTCTCCTGCATTGCAGGCGGATTCTTTACCAACTGAGCTATGAGGGAAGCCCCTCATCTTTTGAAATTTACCCTCAAGTGCTACTTCAAAGAGGACCTGACTTATTTATGATTGAACCTCCTCCCAGCTAGAATTTTCTACCCTTCTCTCCTGCTTTACTTTGTATGTGCCATTGTCTATGGATATCTGTCCTCATTACATTGCATGCTCCATGAGAACAGGAATTTTCCTTGTGCAGTTCACATGTATTTTCAGTGCCCAGAAATCTGTCTGGCATATAGGGATACTCAATAATTATGTATTATGAAAAAATGAATGAAACAATCAATTTATAGGCCTAGAAGAAAGATAGAGACACGGTGAATACTCAATATCCATACTTTAGGTGCCTTAAGTAGAAAATTTCAGCCACACAAAATATTTTTAGAAAATTACGTGGTAGATCTTTAAGAAAGGCATGTCTTCTGTGATATATTTTTAGTTTAACTTTTAATTTTGAGATATAGATTCACATGCACATATAAGAAATAATACAGAGAAATCCCATGTTTCCTTTATTTGGTTTCCCCCAGTGGAAAAATCTCATAAAACTATAGTGCAGTATCAAAGTTACCTTATTTATATCAATGCAGTCAATATAGGGAATATTTCACTGAGGATAATTTTTCCTGTTGTGTTTTTATGGCCGCATTCAACTCCTGCCTAACTTCCTTGTACTTCTCATCTTAACCCTCTGACAACTACTAATTTCTTCTTTATTTTCTGTAATATTGTCATTTCAAGAATGCTATATAAAGTTATTTTGTAATGATTCATATGTTTATGTAATTTTCTTTGTCAGATTGTTAATATGGTGGATTACATTGATTGATTTTCTAATACCGAACAATCCTTTGGTCTTTGAAGTAAACCCCACTTGATCATGGTGTACTTTTTAAAATTTATTACTAATTTCTTTTTGCTAATAGTTTAATATTTTTGCATCTATATTCAAGAGGGATATTGATCTGTAGTATTGTGGAGGTTTTTTTGTTTTTTTTCCACCGTCTTTGTCTAGTTTTGGTATCAGGCAGTATCAGGTAGCCTCATGGAATGAGTTTGGGAGTATTGCCTCCTCTGCAGCTTTTTGGAATAAGTGTTAACTCTTCCCTAAATATTTGATAGAATTCTCCTGTGAAGTCATCTGATCCTGGACTTTTATTTGTTGGGAGTTTTTTTAAAATTACAGTTTCCATTTCAATATTTGTAGTTTAAAAAGTTTTAGTCACTCTATTGTGTCCGACTTAGTTGCTCAGTCGTGTCTGACTCTTTGAGAACCCATCAGCTGTACCCGCCAGGCTCCTCTGTCTATGGAAATCTCCAGGCAAGAACACTGGAGTGGGTAGTATTTCCTTCTCCAGGGGATCTTCCTGACTGAGGAATTGAACCCAGGTCTCCTGCATTGCAGGCATTTACCATTTCAACCACCAGGGAAGCCCACCTGTGATTAGTCTGTTCTTATTTTCTATTTCTTCCTGATTCAGTCTTGAAAGATTATAGCTTTCTAAGAATTTGTGCATTTCTTCTAGGTTGACCATTTATTGCTTGTAGTAGTCTCTCATGATCCTTTGTATTTCTGTGTTATCTGTTGCAACTTCTCCTTTTTTGTTTCTAATTTTATTGATCTGAGCCCTCTCCCTTTTTTCCGTGATGCATCTCACTGTCTTTGTCTAGTTTCAGTATCAGGGAATACTAGCTTAATAATACAAATCTCTTCTAATTTCTGGAACAGATGGTGTGGTGTGTAGTCACTTCAGTCATGTCCAACTCTTTGTGACTCTAGTCTCACCAGGCTCCTCTGTCCATGAAATTTTCCAGACAAGAATAATGGAGTGGGTGGCCATTTCCTTCTCCATGGGATCTTCCCGACTCAGGGGTCAAACCCTTGACTCTTAAGTCTCCTGCATTGGCAAGCGGGTTGGGTTCTTAACCACTAGCGCCCCCTGGGAATTCTTCTTTAAACATTTGGCAGAGTTCTTTAGTGGAACCATCTAGGCATGGAGATATCTTTTTGAGGAGTTTTAAAATTAAGTTTAAGGCTCTCAGGATGAAAAATGGGAGGTGAAATGTACATCAAATCAGTTGTAAAAAGTGGCACTTCTAAATAATACATTTGCCAAAAAGAAAAGAGAAATAAAAAATACAGTAAACTAAAATGTGTTGAGTTGATATGAAATGAAAACACAATATATCAAAATGTGTGAAACAGTTAAAGCAGTGAAGAGAGGGAAATTTCTATCACTAAATGCATACATTGGAAAAGAAGAAACACCTCAGGTTAATAATCTAACTCCTCCCCCGCCGCCCCCCCCACCCCCTCCGCTGCCACGGCCCAACTAGAGTCTAGAAAAAGAAAAGGAAGATCTACTGAAGGATGTGAATAATAAAACCAAAAACAAAATCAATGAAATAAAAAACAGAAAGCAAGAGGAAAAATCAGGTAAACAAAGAACTGGTTCTTTGAAAGGATGAAATTGACAGGCTTCTAGTGAGCCCAAGAAAGGAAAAAAGAAGTCACAGATTTACCAGTATTTAGGAATGAGATCATTACGGACACTGCAGATATCAAAAGGATAATAAGGGGATAATACCAACAATGTTGCACCTTGGATGAAATGAACTTACTCTTTAAAATCACAGTGACCACAGCTCAGCTAATATGAATTATTAATAGATGCTTTGAATAGTCCTATAACTCCTAGGGATATTAAATTTGTGATGGTTTCCTTTGATAGCACTCTAGTAGAGGAAATGAGAGCACATCTCCATTACTGCCAGATGTGGGGAGAAATCCAAGTTTCCCATTTGGCCTTTTGTTGACACCCAAGGGGAGGATGCTGGGTGAGCATGAGAAAGAAGGCTGCCCATGAGGCTTCCACCAAGAAGAGTGCCTCGTAACTGCTTTCCCCATATCCTCCACTGACGTGGTGGACAGATCTTATTCCCTCTGGAAAAGGTGGAAGTTCTGGCTTGCTATTTTGCCTCACTCTATCAAAGATGGTGGGGATTACTGCCTAGTGAAGGCAGAAGACTAGTTTCTTCACTTGGCCTTTGTTGTCATGGGAGGAAGAGGGACCACAGCCTTTTTTCTGTAGCTTTTGGGTAGAGCTGTTATTGTCTAAACGTTTTCTATCTTGCCCAGGCTGCACTGTTTTGTTTTTTGTTTGTTTTTTCTGTTAGAGGGAGCAAGCTTTTACTGAGGCTTTTTCAGTCTGAGCTGGGTGCAGTTGGGGATTGCTGGCTTTGGGGATATACGCGGCAAAAAGGAAAACCCAGGGAGCTCACTGCTGCGCTGTTCCCTGGGTCCTGAGTTCCCTAGTTGCTTTGTCTTCTCACCACCTTTCAGAAGCTTATGTTTGTTTTATATTTAATGTCCATGGGTTTAGTTGTACTTTGTGGAGGGACTGGGTGAATATATCTACTCCATCTTGAAAGCCTGAAGTTCATTTGTGAGGATTTGTTGAATATCAAGCGTAGTACCCTTTTTATCCATATATTCAAGAATAAGTTATTTAATGTGTACTAAGTACTCTGTCAGGGGCTACTAGGAAAACTATTACAAAACAATTATTTTCTTATGCTTTTAAAATTTATATAATCTTAGGTCTTCATTAGATTTTAGAGATAATCCCATCAGTCATTTCATTTTGCAAATTTGGGAAATGAAGCATAGAGGCTTACTATCTACTGAGTTTGCTTTAGCTAATTATTAGCAGAACTCTTGCAAATCCAGGACTCTTTCTACTATATTATGATACTTCACTTACCTTAGAAATTTACCTGATCATTTGTACTTATTGGAATGAAAATATTTTTTCTCATTATTTCACAGTATCTAAATAGAGTCATTATGGAGTAGGGAAATTCAGGAATATAATATGAATTTCATTAATTTGTGCAGGGATGTTTACGTTGTAAGTATATTTACATACTTCTGTCCAAATATGGATTTAAAGTTTAGGAAAACTAATTTTCTATGCTCATATATGTGCTTAACCTATAATATTAAAAATACTATGAGTTAATAAGATCTATGAAATACTGAAGCCATTCTAGGAAATTTTATAGTTTCTAGACACATATCACATTTTTTATCCTGGATCAATTCCAAAGGTGTAATGTTTGCCATTATGAATTTGTGTCATAAGTATCAAATTCTAAATTATAAGTTTAAAAGTCCTTTTAAATGTAATTCCTTTTTGTAAAAAAAAAAAAAATGAATCTGAGTTACTCTGCATAATTCTCCTTGACCCCACTGATGTTCTAATACCTTTCATTAAGTGGACTCCAGGCAACCACTGTTTTCTTCATTCCAGCTCCAGCTAAAGCCAGCTGTTCTTCAAGCAACATTTTTATTAACTTATTTAGGAATTGGGGCATATCTTATTACCCTATTTTCCATTCCTGTTCTATGCAGCTGTAGTTGATACTTTTCATAACAGCCTTTACATATCAACCTCCTCCTCAATTTCACCTCATTTTTTTCTTATTTTCTTTTACTTCCCTTTTGAAGTAAATTATGCATGTGTGTGTACATGCAAAAACCCCTCTTCTTTCTTTTTGGTAACCTTTTGACTTAAAGGCTCAGGAATGTGCTCCTTATATTTATGAGATTATAAACTTCAGGGAAAAACATTTACTAATGGTGAAAAAACTCTGAAATGTAGGATAAATGGGTTTTAATGATAGCACAATTTCATTAATAATATTACATTAATTTAGACAATTAAAAAAATCAGTGCAGTATGAATATAAAGAAAAGGCTTTAAGCAAATAGTAGGTTGTACAAATTATTGTTAACCTCAACTTAGTGAATTTCAAATATTTTTCATGGTATATAAGAAAACAACTTTTGAGGAAGAAGCCATTTTGTAAATATAAAATGTGCATAAATAGGAGCCACTCTATGATGAAACACTTTCAGAATTCAGATCAAGTAACATTTCTTAGTATATTAATTTTATTATTGTAATTTAAATATTCACTACCTCCTATTCACCACATCCTTGAATCACCCATTAATTCAGTGCCTGGATACCTTATTATGAATTATTACTTTAGAAACAATTTGCAGGGTTAGAAAGATAGTATAAATCCATATGGATCACAATAATGAAATCTATACCAATTAAAGGCTATGGTAAAATCCAGTAGCTCAATTTTCTGACATTTTTGCATGTGTGAAAGTCACTCAGTCATGTCTGACTCTTTGCAACCCCATGGAGTGTAGCCTGACAGGCCCCTCTCTCCATGGGATTCTCCAGGCCAGGAGCAGATTGCCATTTCTTCCATCTGGGGATCTTCCCAACCCAGGGATCGAACCCAGGTCTCCCACATTGCAGGCAGATTCTTTAACGTCTGAGCCTCCAGGGCAGCCCTTCTGACATTTATTACTAATTAAATTGGTCTACTTTAGATAAGATTTTTTTTAAGTTTATTATTTTATTTACTTTTGGCTATCCTGGGTCTTTGTTGCTGCACAGGCTTTTCTCTAGTTACAATGCATGAGCTTCTCATTGCAATGGTTTCTCTTATTGTAAAGCACAGACTGTATAGTTGTGGTGTGTGGGCTCAACAGTTGTGGCTCATGGGTTCTAGAGCACAGGCTCAATAGTTGTGATGCACAAGCTCTGTTGCCCCATGGCATGTGGAATTTTCCTGGATCAGGGATCGAACCCTTGTCTTCTGCATTAGCAGGCAGATTCTTTACCACTGAGCTACCACAGAAGCTCTAGATAAGATTTTTTTTTAAAGCCAAGATTTTATTAGTAACGTATTAAATGTAACAAATATTAATGCTATTAATATTAATATTTAATATTAATGCTACTATTAATATTAATAATACATTAATATTTGTTATGTATGGCAGCCTAACATTTTTAGACTTGAAATTAAAAACTAATTTTGTATTTAGGACATTATTACAGAGAAATTATTAACTGTGTGAGACATACTCCTTAGAAACTGGATAGAATGCTATTATTATAAGTACTATTAGGAAATCTTCCTGAAGATTGAACAGTTACCAAAAGAGAATTGAAAGTAATTGTTGGCATTCTTGGACTAATCTGTAAGGCTTCTTTTCTAGTATGGACATATGAGAAATACAATAAAGCTCACAATTTTTTCCATAATATCTAGGTTTATAAAATATTAGTGTATCAGTATCTAGTATTTTAATTTTCTATATTTCTTACTTTGAATTTAGAATTCTTATTCTAAATTTCTTATTTTGAAATTATTGTTACGTTCTATTGTACTCTCTTATATTTGGCCTATTTCTTTCAACATAATTGTGAAATTCATGTTGTTGAGGGTTCAGCAATTTGTTTCTTTTATTATTGAGTCAATTTCCATCATTTGAATACTCCATTATTTGTATGTCTAGTGGCTTAGAGGGTAAAAAAATCTGTGTGTAATGCAGGAGATCTGGGTTTGATCCCTGGGTCAGGAAGATCCCCTGGAGAAGGAAATGGTAACCCCCTCCAGTATTCTTGCCTGGATAATTCCATGGACAGAGGAACCTGGCAGGCCATGGTCCACGGGGTTGCAAAGAGCAGGACACGACTGAGCGACTGACACTTTCACTTTCTTTTGACTGATGCATGAACTGTTCCAAACTGTTATGAATAAAAATGCTATCGATATTTTTATATAAAACTTTTTTTTGGACTTCCTGGGTCATAGTCTAGATCCATGTTTTAACTGTTCATGAAACTAACAAGTGCTTGTATGATTTTAAATACTCACCCAACGTCATACTTCTCAGTGTCAGCACAATTTGGCATTATCAGTCTTTATAATTTTAGACAGTCTAGCTGGTATAAAAGAACTTCTCTCTTATTATGAGTTCAAATTTCATCTCAGTGATGTTTAATGATGTCAATTCCTTTAACATGGTTATTGATCCTTCATATAAAGGCAGTTTTTGCTTTGCCTGGTGGTGTGGGGCCATAAAGATGAGTGCAAAGCTGTCTGTATAATGTGTGCAAGCAACCTTAATAATCAATGGGGAAAGTGATGCTCATTCCCTAACCTTCAAAAATGTTTGCCACTACATTAAAAACTCTGTTCCTGTCAGTTACAAATACATAGGAAATGAAAAAACTATAAAAGCAATATTTAATACACTGTAATTTAAAACATTAGAAATAATGAGAGTGAAAGTATTCACTTTCTTTATTAAAAACATATCAAGAGTGCTTGCATTCTTTTTCTCACTGTTCAGCTTATGATATAAAGAGAGCATCTTTTCTATGACTTGGCAAATTTTTATACTCCTTTCAGAGTTCAGATTAGCTTCCAACATGCGTATGGGCATGTGACATATGCACAGGAAAGACAGGAAGCAATGTAACTACACACTTTGCTGCCTGTGCATGAACTAAGTAACAGATGCACAGTGACCAATTAAGGATAAGTTTCGAAAGAAAGGATATGTTGGGCCTCACGTTATAATGTATATCTGTCTTTTTTTTTTTAATATTTATTTATTTGGCTGTGCCAAGTCTTAGCTGCGTCACTTAGAATCTTCAGTCTTCATTGCAGCATGCAGAATCTTTTAGTTGCTGCAAGCAAACTCTTGGTTGTGGGATATGAGATCTACTTCCCTGACCAGGGATCAAACCCAGGCCCACTGCACTGGGAGCTGAGTCTTAGCCACTGGACCATCGGGAAAGTCCCTCCATCTACTATTTATGTAACGATTTTGTGGACGGAACCAATAGCAGTGAAGCACGTTATGCAAGTACTCATAGTTAATATATAAAGGTAACAAAGTTTAACCCTTGTTTTGGGCAGTCAGGCGTTATTTAATTAAACCATAAAAACAGAAATTCAGACATATTAGAACATGCAAAGTGAGGACTGGTCTGTCATTCTGGGGAGCTTTCTGTTCAACACTTTAGCCTATATTTTATTGAGTGGCTTTTCTTTTTAGTGCTGAGTTATAGGAATTCTTTATATATTTTGAATACACATCCTTTATTAGATGTATGTATAACAAATATCTCTTAGTCAACGACTTGACTATTTCCTTAATGGTACCTTTGGATGAGCAGATTATTTTAATATTAATGAAATCCAAATCAGCAGTTTTTAATTTCACATTAGTACATTTTGTGTCCTGAGAAATAATTGCCTACTTCAAGATCATGAAAGTATTATCCTTTTATTCTAGAAAGTTTATCGTTTTAGCTTTAATATTTATATCCATAAATCACCTAGAATTTTGTATATATACATAGCATGAGGTATGATTTAAAGTTCCTTTTTAATATTTTTGCTCAATTTTTACAAAACTCTTTGTTAAAAAGTTTCTTTTTCCTTATTTAATTACCTTGGTAGCTTTGTCAAAAAGCAAATATTGGACCGTGTGCACATCACTGTCTTTCTGAAATATATCCTCGTCTATTGTTTGTCCGCTGAAATTCCACATTGTGTTTATTAGTTTTGTAGGAAACAAGTCATGAAATGAGGTAGTGTGACTTCCATAAATGTGTTCTTTTCCAAGTTGTTTTAGCTATTTTAGTTCTTTGTATTTCCATACAAATTTTATAATTAGAATCACCTTGTTAATTTTTACCAAAATACCCTGTGGCATTTTCATTGGGATTGCATTTAATCTGCTCATGTATTTAGGGAGAAGTGTCATTTTAATAGTAAGTAATCCATGAACATGGCATATGTCTCCATTTTTAGACTCTAATTTCAGCAGCGCTTTGTAGTTCACAGCAAATGAATTTTACATCTTTTGTTTAAATTATTCCTATCTAATATTTTATGATATTGGAAGTAGAGTTATTTTAATTTTAGTCACCAGTTGTTTGAGGTAGAATCTAGAAATACAGGTGATTTTTGTTTTTTTGATATTGTATCCTATAACTGCTAAATATGTTTATTGGACATAGAAGATTGTATATATTGCTTTAGAATTTTCTGCATTTAAAAATATCATTGCATCTACAATTAAAGTAATTTTTAATCTCTTTCTTTCTAAAACCTATGATTTATTTTCCCTTACCACATTGCACTGGCTAGACTCTGATACTATATCAAAGGATGTAATAAAAGGATATCCTTGCATTGTTCCCAATTGAAAGAGGAAGCATCTATCCCTCACTGTTTTGTATGATGTGTACTGTAGGATGTCTGTAGATGCCCTTGACCATATGCTTTTTTCTCTTGTATTCTGTTACTATGGTAAATTATTATTTACTGTGGTATATGATTAATTTTTAAAATATTAAGTAAACTTTACCTTCCTGAGGGCTTCCCTGATAGCTCAGTTGAAAAAGAATCCGCCTGCAGCACAGGAGTCCCCAGTTTGATTCCTGGGTCGGGAAGATACCCTGGAGAAGGGATAGGCTACCCACTCCAGTATTCTTGGGTTTCCCTTGTAGCTCAGCTGTTAAAGAATCCACCTGCAATGTGGGAGACCTGGGTTCAATCCCTGGGTTGGGAAGATCCCCTAGAGAAGGGGTAAGGCTACCTACTCCAGTATTCTGGCCTGGAGAATTCCGTGGACTGTATAGTCCATGGGGAGAAGGCAATGGCACCCTACTCCAGTACTCTTGCCTGGAAAATCCCATGGATGGAGGACCCTGGAAGGCTGCAGTCCATGGGGTCGCTAAGAATCGGACACGACTGACCAACTTCACTTTCACTTTTCACTTTCATGCATTGGAGAAGGAAATGGCAACCCACTCCAGTGTTCTTGCCTGGAGAATCCCAGGGATGGGGGAGCCTGGTGGGCTGCTGTCTATGGGGTCGCACAGAGTCAGACATGACTGAAGCGACTTAGCAGCAGCAGCAGTATAGTCCATGAGGTTGCAAAGAGCTGGACATGACTGAGCGACTTTCACTTTACCTTCCTGGGATGGACCACATTTGATCAGATGCATTATCATTTTGTATATGGCTTGACAAGTGTTTGTGAGTTTTATTAATTTATCTAAAGAACTAACTTTTGCATTTTTTAATATGTTCTTATTAATTTTTATTTTATTGAGTCTTGATCTCTGTTACTTTCTTCCTTCTAAATATTTTACTTTTAATATGCTCTTCTTTTTTCTCTCTTTTTATGGTGAGGATATAGATCATAGTTTTTTTCTTTACTTTCTTTTTTCTTCAGCTTTATTGAGGTATGATTGATGAACAAATATTGGATATATTTAAGGTATTCAGTGCAGTGCATTGATATATGTATCCATTATGAAATGATTCCCCCATCACACTATCCATCACCTCACATATTTACCTTTTATTTGTGTGTAGTGAGAACACTTAAGATCTACTCTCTTAACCATTTTCAAGTATACAGTACATCATAATTAACTATAGTCACCATGCTGTGCATTAGTTTCTTATAACTTATCCATATAACTAAAATTTGTACCGTTTGACCAATATCCTCCGTCACCTCTCTCTCCCCAGTCCCTGGCAAGCATTGCTCCACTTTGTTTCCATAAACTTGCCTTTTGTATAGCCCACACATAATACAATCTTGTAGTATTTATCTTTTTGTGTCTAGCATATTTTTCTTAACATAATGATTTTAAGCCTCCCTTTTTTCTAAATATAAACATTTATAGCTATAAATCTCCTTTTATATAAAAAATTATATATCAAAATTTTTGACTCTTTAAATAAAGATATTCTCTAATTTCCTTGAAATTTCTTCTTTGAGCCATAGTTATTTAAAAATGTATTTAATTTCTAATTTTTGGTACTTTTCTAGATATCTACATATTATCAAATTTTAATTTTTTGCCATTGTTAGAGAATATGTCTATAACAAATTAATTTTTAAAAATTAGTTGGGACAGTTTCTATGGCTCTGCATTTAATTTATCTTGTTGAATATTCTTCCATGCATATTTGAAAATAAGGTCTATTTTTCAGTTGTTGTCCATAAAAGTTGTAGGTATTAGTTCAATATGATAATGTTTTACAAATCTATATTCTTATCACTTTTCAGTAAAAATTATACTATCAGTTATTGATAAGCAAATATAAAATATCCAGATGTATTGTGGATTTGTCTATTTCTTCTTTAAGTCTGTCAGTAGTTTGTTCATGTACTTTAGAGTTTTATTTATTAAACACATACACAGTTATAATTGTTATAACTTCCTAACTGACCCTTTAATCATTATAAATTATCTCTTTTATTTTTTTATTTTTTATTTTTTTAATTTTATTTTATTTTTAAACTTTACAATATTGTATTAGTTTTGCCAAATATTGAAATGAATCCGCCACAAGTATACCTGTGTTCCCCATCCTGAACCCTCCTCCTCCTCCTCCCCCATACCCTCCCTCTGGGTTGTCCCAGTGCACCAGCCCCAAGCATCCAGTACCGTGCATCAAACCTGGACTGGCGACTCGTTTCATACATGATATTATACATGTTTCAATGCCATTCTCCCAAATCTCCCCACCCTCTCCCTCTCCCACAGAGTCCATAAGACTGATCTATACATCAGTGTCTCTTTTGCTGTCTTGTACACAGGGTTATTGTTACCATCTTTCTAAATTCCATATATATGCGTTAGTATACTGTATTGGTGTTTTTCTTTCTGGCTTACTTCACTCTGTATAATAGGCTCTAGGTATAAAACCCTCCTTGCCTTAAAGATTCTTTAGTCTAATATTAATATTGGCACATGCTCTACTGTTTTGTTTTGTATGTTTTTTTCTATCTTCACTTTTGAATTATTTGTATCATATTTAAACTGTATGTCTGGTGTACAAATTTTCTCTTGTGGGTAGCAGATAATTGGGTCTTTCATTTTTATCTTATTTGACAATCACTGTCTTCTAAATGGAGCATTTAATCTATTTATATTTAAAGTAATTAAGTAAGTTGGAGTGAAAATGTTACTCGCTCAGTCATGCCCTACTCTTTGTGACCCCATGGACTGTAGCCCACCAGGCTCCTCTGTCCATGGGATTCTCCAGGCACGGATACTCGAGCACATTGCCATTCCCTTCTCCACAGGATCTTCCAGACCCAGGGATCAAACCTGGGTCTCCTGCATTGCAGGCAGATTCTTTACCATCTGAGACACCCTCGGGAAGTCCATTAAAGAAAGAACAGAGGAAAAAAGAGCTAGAAAACAAATAGCGAATAGAACTAAACTAAATTGAATTAGTTGAGGTTAGTTCTATTTGCTATTTGTTTTCTAGCTCCTCTGTTCTTTATTGCCTCCTTAATTGGAGGTTTTAGCTTTGTGTTTTAATTTCTCTATAAGATTCTTATCTATACTTCTTTGTCATTATTTTTAGTGGTTGATCAAGGGTTACAATATAATTCCTGAGTTTATTGTAGTTAAATTAATATTGTACAACTTCACATAAAATATATGAACTTTGTAAAAGTACAATTACATATATATTGTCATACATTTGACATCTATATATTTTAAGTGATTTGCATATATTTACATTTTAAACCTCACAATTTTTGGTATTACTTTTACTTGTATAGCCAGTAGACATTAAAATAAATGAAGACCATATGTTTCCCATATAATTATCATTATTGGTATCTTCTATGCCAGTTATATGTTATATGTGACATCATTTCTCCTTCAACTAAAGAACTCCATTTAGAATTTCTGCTATTGCAGGTATGCTGAAATGAAATTCAGATTTTACTTCATTGAAAATATATTTATTTTGTTTTCACTTTTGAGGAACTTTTTCTGTGGATTATATAATTCTGGGTTGATAGTTGCCCCAACCCAATATTTTTCTCTTTAAAGATGTATTTCCTTTGTCTTCTGGTTCTTATTATTTCTGATGAGATGTTAACTACTATTTATATCACTATCTATTATGTATGAAAGGTTATTTAAGGGGCAATTTTCAAGATTTTTTCTTTTAAGCAATTTTATAATAATATGGTTAGTGTGGTTTCTGTTGCATATATTTTGCTGTGAGTTCATTTAGTTTTCTGTATTGGTAAATTAATAATTTTCTAAAATTTGAGAAATTTGGGGCCATCATTTTTAAATTATTTTTCTGCCCTTTACTATTCTTTTCTTCTGGGATTCTAATTCCGTACCTCTTAAAGGACAGGGCTTTATTAAAATTTCTAGCTTTTTTTCCCTTTATTCTGTAGATCAGGTTTGTATTGATGTGCCATAATGTTCATTGACTATATTCTGCCATCTTTAATCTGGTCTTAAACAAATTCAGTATCATGTCAGGTATTATAGTTATAAACTCTATAATTTCCATTTAGTTCTGTTTCCTTATCTCCATTTCTCTGCTGAAATTCCTCATTTGCTTTGTTTTCCATTAAGTCAAATAAAATATTTATCATAGCTTCTTTAAATTAGTTTTCTGTTAATTCCCACACCTGTGTTATTCCGTGATCTTTCTGTTGAACACTTTTTCCTCCTGACTATGAGATACATTTTTTTATGTCAGTAGAAATTTTCCTGTCTGCATAGTAGTTTTTAAACCTAAATTTTATGTTGTTGGTGATGTTGTGCAGAAACTCTGGATTTTGTTATCTTCTTTTGAAGAGTGTTGACTTTTCATTCTAACAACCCATTAAATTACTGTATTATAGTTCTGTGAATGTGTGATTATGGTTTCAACCATATCTGTGGAGAGAATTCCTTAATTCTGGGACAATAGAGCAAAAAGTAAATGTATGATCCTTTTGGGATTTTGAAATGAGGCTTGCTACTTAATTGCTTAATTTGGTGTGATTCAAATTCTGAATTTTATCTCGTCCGCACTGGGAAGCAACTAAAATTTCTAGTAAGGTTTTCATCTGTTTCTTTCCACTTCTCTTCTTGGCATGCCCTATATACTTTCACAATTATGAGAATGGCCGAGGATTTCTAGGGAGTTCAGACCCAGAGTTTGGGTCTGACCCCTTAGTGACTTCTTCCTTTTGCAACTACTCTGGCAATCCTGCATCCCTGACACCATAAGCCAGAAGCTGTCCCTCCCTGCCCACAGAGGTCATAGTTGTTATCTGCAGAAGGATCAGTGTGACACTAGCTATTCTGGCATGATCAGAAGAGATCTCTCAAACTTATTAGGTTGGGATAATAGAATGTGTTTATATAACTTTTTGACTACTTCAGGAAATTTTTGCATGATTTTGACAATTCTAGTCACACCATGCACTTTTATATATAATAGCCTTACTGAACATGTGAATACATAAAGGAAGGGTTTACATTGCAATAATATACATGACTTTAAATGGTATTTTTGTTCTTAAATATTTTGGCAATCCAAAATGTAACCGATTTTTCTATTGGCTACATTATTTCATGGGCTTCCCAGGTGACTAAGTGGTAAAGAATCCGCCTGCCAGTGCAGGAAACACAGGTTCGAACCATGGGTCTGGAAGATGCCCTGGAGAAGGAAATGGCAACTCACTCCGGTATTCTTGCCTAGGTAATCCCATGGACAGAGGAACCTGGTGGGTTACAATCCATGGGGTTGCCAAAGAGTTGGACATGACTTAGGGACTAAACAACACAAACATTATTTCAGTGTCTCCAGTCTCACTCAGTCCTTTGATCCTTTCTCCTCTTGACTTTTTTCCCTACTTCTCTCCTTTTATTCTTTCTCTCTCATAATCCTTGAACAACCCAAATCCGTCTAACTTATAGAACTTTCCCCAAACTTTTGATCCAGGAGTCTTTTTATATTTTACTCTATCAAGGTTTTCCATACAGCCAGTCTTTAAAAAGAATGGTTTTAAGTAGCACTTGATCCAACCAGTCCTTTCTAAAGGAGATCAGCCCTGGGTGTTCTTTGGAAGGAATGATGCTAAAGCTGAAACTCCAGTACTTTGGCCACCTCATGCAAAGAGTTGACTCATTGGAAAAGACTCTGACGCTGGGAGGGATTGGGGGCAGGAGGAGAAGGGGACGACAGAGGATGAGATGGCTGGATGGCATCACGGACTCGATGGACGTGAGTCTGAGTGAACTCCGGGAGTTGGTGAGGGACAGGGAGGCCTGGCGTGCTGCGATTCATGGGATCACAAAGAGCTGGACACGACTGAGCAACTGAACTGAACTGATTGTAATCAGCATTGGTGACACTTGTTCATCAGTCAATATTGGTGATGGCATTGGTGATATTTTCTTCTTGAAATCCACGTAATCACCCATGCATCCATGTATCCATCCACTAGTTTGTTCACATATTCATTTATTTGTTAAATATTTCTTATGTACCAATGTGTGCCTGACATTATTGGCTTACCTGAGTTTTTTTTAAATTTTTATAATTTCTTTTTCCTATTCTAATTTACCCTGGATTAAATATTGACTTGACTGAGACTCAATTTTTTTTTTTTTTTTTGTCATCTGCTATTCTGATACTATAAATACCATCCCCCTTAAATGTTTATTCACCCTCATGGATTCAAAGCCAAATTGTTTCTTCCTACCTCTTACTCCTTTGTGGCTTAGCTGGTAAAGACTCCACCTGCAATATGGGAGACCTGGGTTTGATCCCCGGGTTGGGAAGATTCCCCTGGAAAAGGGAAAGGCTGCCCACTCTAGTATTCTGGTGTGGAGAATTCCATGGACTGCATAGTCCATGGTGTCACAAAGAGTTGGACATGACTGAGTGACTTTCATTTCACAACTCTTCAAGATTTGAGTAGAATTCCTTAATTGCTTCTTTCTGTTAAAATATGTTCTTTTCTCTTGGTTTTTGGTGGTCTCAGAATTTCTTTCACCTCTTACTCTAACCTAAGCTTTTCCTCTCAAGACAGTTCTATATATTCATGCTAACAAGATTTGAAACTAGCATTTTATGTATTCAAATTCCGTCCTCAAGCAAATCAGCACTAACCAGTACATCATTCTCATTTTTTCTTCAGTGTCAGTAGTTCAGCTTAGTCTCCAGGTGGTATTAACATGAGTGGTCTTAATAGACAATTAATTCTGCTATATAATTACTCCCCTAAGAACTGCTTCTGATAAACTACTTCAAATCGAAGTTGTCATTTTGATAGATATTCTCATGAGATGACCTGCTATATAGAGCTTTCAAACTAATGACTCTATAAAACAAATCAACTCACTTTGCCTCCAAATAGAATGTGTCATCATTTTTCTTGTTGAGTTCTCCCCAAGAAAGTGACATTTTCACCCTGAAGTTTTACTGAGATATTTTTCTGAATCTTATGTTTTTAATAATATTTGGTTTAAAAACTATTATAGCTGTGGTCCATAGAATTTTGGATCCCTAATTGTCTACCTATGGGTGCACCGTGACAGACACTTAAATTTTTTTTTAGAAAACCTTAGTCCTGTTTATGGATAGTTTCTCAGTTCTTTGATGAAAATGACAGTTTCATGATTTAATTTGGCATACTAATAAGAGTTCATCATTCCATATTCTCAGCTTTGTACTATCACCTAAAATCATATTTACATAACAAATGTTGGGAAATTTTGTTTCACCTACTGCAGAATCTATCTCTGGTTTAAGCAAGACTGCCAGAGAGAAGTGTACTTAAAACTGAGTAATTAGAATCTCTGAAGAAATAGGTTTACATAAATGTGTTTGATAATTATTCCACCCACCTACATTGAGAGACAAAAGAAAGAGCCAAGTTAAACATACTAAGTATTTCCTATGTAAGGACGTTATTGATGACATTGTTTGTTAAATTATATGGTATTGTTTGTGTGATTTGGTGGGGGTCAGGGAGAGGTGGGAGAGCAATACCTTTGATCTCAATACCAGAGTTTATTGCATGTTTCCTGTTCATTTAATTTGCCTTTATTTATGGTCACAGAGATTTACCATCTTAATTTTTTCCTTTGTATTATTTTCTGTTGCATGAGAGCCAAGTCATAGCCTACTTCTAGGAAGTGTACAATGTACATTTGATCTATTAACTTAATGCTTGGGTTTATTCCACTTGTTTACCCCTGTTTTTTCTCTGCCTATTATATCATCACATTTTGGGCCAATATTCTTTTGCCTCTTTCTTTTAGCTCTGTTCTTAATTATTCTTTGTTATCATTGTAACTTATATTGTCTTGGATATATGTGGTATCTAACCAGTTTCTATTAAGTTTACCTTACATAACTTATTATACAGAGGCTCAGGATTGTCTTTAAGTTTATACTTTACCAGTTAATCTCTGTCCCTTGTTCTCTGCATTCTGCAATAGTCATATAAGCTCATCTCTCAAAGTTGCAGTGCCTTTCAATAACACCACACTTAATACCACCACCCTCCCCCACCCCCGCCCCCCCATTTTTTTCTCATAACTTCCTTACAATTTCTTTTCTCCAATCTGGTATATTTCCCAGCCAGTGACAGACATCTTGTTGCTACGTAATGTATCTCTCTCCTTATTAATCTACTTAAACGTTATTTCTCCCTCATCTCTACCAGTCATCAATTGCTCCTTCAGGTTATACCTCCCAGACCTTCTCTTTCCTTGGAATCTTCCTTTTGGCATCACCTGTATGTGATAGTTTCTATTGGCTAAATTACTTTCATATATATTTATACCCTAAGACTTGGCACACCACTCAATCTGAATGCCTAGTAAATGATATTGATTAAATTCAAGTTAGTGCAAAATTTATCTGGTATGAGAAAATTTTTTTGCACTTAATTTTGCAGGCATTTCTATGTTTATATTGAGCCATATTATTTTGGTGTTAGCAAACTGTATTTTTGTTTGTTTATGCTCAGATCATATATTTGTACCTTGTGTTTTGTAGTTTATCTAAAATCAGTACAGACAAAAATATTCCTAAACTAGGAAAGATTGTGTTGATACTTTGGTAAGTTTTATAGATATTTATAAATATAAAATTTTCAGACATTTGTTTTGCTTAAAAGAGAGTGTATCTGTGCTTGAAGATAAATGTATGCAGTCATGACTAAGAATTAAGGAAACTTGGTCTCCATATTACCACAGTTAACCAGGTTAATGCTACCATCCTAAGAGTGTAGCAACTTCTAATAACTGATATTCAGACATTTAGAGAGTAATTATATTTTATACACATTTTCACCTTCTAAGTGGGATATACTAAGTAATCACTAAAAGCTGATATGCATTTAAACCGTTAACAAATTTTACTTGTATAGATCTGTAGACTTCATTTCAACCGTGATAAAAGTATTTCTCTGATAAGAATAATTTATGAATAAAAATATAATTTACGGAATACCTTGGCAGAGAATGTTGATCGCTTCATCACAGTTCAGTCATGTTCAGAAAATCTAAGCAAGCTGCGTGATTATTCCAGGAAGCATGGAATGATGTGTTCAAATGAGTACCATCTGTGAATAGAAAAAGTTTGAGGTTTTTAGTCATTCTTAAAGAATGGAAATCTGATTCTCCATGCTAAAATGAGTGTAATCCTTTTTGTATCTGTAATTCAATAGGGCAGTTGCCTTGAAATAGTCTAGTTCAACACACAGTTCATCAAAAGAGAAGATGCTGGATATAAATGAAGTTTACTGCTAGTTATTTATATGCACATCAGGTAGCTTTGTTAAGGAAAAAAAACTGTCTATGAAGTTATACTATATATTTGGCCTCAGATTAGATTTATTTCTGGTTCATCTTTCTAAATACATTTGAGTGAAAAGTGTGGACAAATTTTTGTAGCACATGAAAACCAAAGGACTGTGTTATGAACCATAATTTAGTCAAATATCAGCACTTACTGAGTGGCCCATCCATGCCAGACTCTGGGTGTCTTGTGCAAGGCCCATGCCTGTGCTGTCATAAGGAAGGCAACTGCATTTATTGTTACTCTTCCTTTAGTTAGGTTAGAATAACTTGTATAGATCTTGCTCCTTTGCCAAGTTAAAGTACTGTCCTATCTAGACCTTTACTTCTCTGCAAAACTTAATTACAGAATGTAGAGCCTGTGGACCAATATTAATCTGCTGTAGAGCCTGTGAACCAATATTAATCTGCTGAATTTTTTTTTTTTTTTACTGTGCCACAGACTTTGCCATTAAAGTCTTCTTTCCTGAAATCTGAGGGAATAAAAAAGTTGATCAGAGAGCCATGTGCATCTCATCATCCCTTCTGCTGAAATACAAGGAAAGGGTAGCCTCTTTTGCCTTCTCCAGCTCCTAAATAGAGAATGCATCCTTTTTTCCTCCCACCTCTAGCTGCTTAGTAAACCCTCGGTAAAGGAAACAGGAAAGGAGTAGTTGGTGATGGACTAGAAAGAAAGGAAATTTCTGATCATACACACTGGATCTTATGGGACAAAAGCAGTCAATGGTTTTAATGCAAATTAAAAGGCAATGCAATACTTATCAAGTATTCCCACTGCACTTAGGATAAAACTAAAAATCTTGAATCTAGCCTACAAGGCTCAACATTATCTGATTCTGGCTTACACCTATAACTTTCTGTCTTCCCATTCACCTCCTGGTATACCCAGTAGCCTTCACGTGTTTCCACTGTGCTATGTTTTCTTATTCAAGCATCTTAACATGATGTTTTTCACCAGGGAGGCTACATCTTGTCTGTCAGATCTCCTATTAAATTATAATTCATCAGAAACAGTCTGGTGATTGTCTATCTAAATAAAATCTCCTGTAATACCCTCTTATTTATTTGTTCATACTTTCAGAAATATTTTTTAAATGCCTGTTTTGTTCCAAGAATTAGTCTAGACCTTCAGAGACACAATCTAACATGTAGGTTGGCATTTATGTATATATATATAATATATAAATAAATTTGGAGTAATTGCTCAATCTTTTTTTATTGATATGAAGGCAGAACAAAAACCTTTATAGATCTTTGGTATAAATGTTGATGTAAAGTGTAAATGAAAATAGAATTAGGCCTGCTTATGGTGGATTTTCAGTGTCAAACTAGGATTTATAAGAGATATCAGTTTAAAATAAGGAAGGCTGTACAAACTAATAGAGTGCTCTGGAATCAATTTTTTAAAAAGCCCCTCAAGATTTTGAGTTTGCCTTTGTGTGTTTAAGAACAGGTTAGATAAGTAGAGACTGGTCATTTGTTAGTGGAAAGTTGTATTACTTTTCTATTGTAGGTCATGAATTATCACAAACTTAGTGATTTAAAAAACAACACCCACCCATTTATTAGAGAACAGTTCTGTAGGTCAGAGTCCTACTGGTGTGCTATGCCTGGATTCTCAGAGTCTCACGAAGTCTCACAAGGTCAAATCAAGCTTCCATGGGGTAAGTGCTCATGTGGGGTGAAGGTTCTCTTCCAAGCTACTATGGTTGTGGCAGAATACACTTTCTTACAGTTGTGGAACTAAGATCCCCAATTCCTGGCTGGCTTTTGGCCAAGGACTGTCTTTAACTCCTAGAGAGGTCCTGAATTCTTTGTCAGGTGGTCCCTTCCTTCTTCAAAGCCAGTAGTTGAGAAATATTCATACATTGAATCTAATCTCTTGCTTAAAATACTTCCTCTTTGGTAACTAGCCCTGCCCCGCCCCACCCCCCCAAAAAAAAACACCTCTCTGCTTTTAAAGGATTCGTTATAAAATCAGGGCCCTTGGATAACCTCTATTTTAATACATATTGTTTTAGTCTTTATTTTTAGAGTATTTATTTACTTATTTGCCTATTCCAGGTCTTCGTTGTGACATGTGGGGTCTAGTTTCCCGACCAGGGATTGAACCCAAGTCCTTTGCATTGGGAAAGCAGGGTCTTAGCCACTGGGCCACCAGGGAAGTCCCCTCTCCTTATTTTAAAGTAAACCGATTTGGATTCTTAATTGCAGCTGGAAATTTTTTTTTGCATCAGCGCCTATATCAGTGTTTGGTTGAAAAACTGGAAGAAGGCATAGAAGAAGGAGAAAGTGAAGTCAGTCAGTCGTGTCCGACTCTTTGCCACCCCATGGACTGCAGCCTACCAGGCTCCTCCATCCATGGGATTTTCCAGGCAAGAATACTGAAGTGGGCTTCCATTTCCTTCTCCAGGGGATCTTCCCCACTCAGGGATCAAACCTGGGTCTCCTGCATTGCAGGCAGATGCTTTGCTGTCTGAGCTACCAGGGAAGCCTGGAAGAAGGCATATATACTGAAATTCTTAGGGAGATCTGCCTCCATAAAGGTCAGACGTAAAAAGACAGGTTGACAGAGATCATCTCTGAGCTGCCGTCAAATTCTGATTCTGTGATCTTCTGATTCATCTGCCTGTTCTATGGATTCTACCACCAAAATAGATCTAAAAATTCACTTCTTTCCTATTGCTACCATCTTATTTCTTCTTTGCTGAACAAATCAAATGGTCTATGAATTTGTCCCTTTACCTATTTGCGAGTATGACTGGATTTGAAAAGATGTACTTCTGAACGTCTCATTCTGACAGCTTGATACAGCTTTCTATTGCTTGACAAACGATCTATAATCATGATGTAGTATGTCCCCAGACTCTCTTTGTTATTGCCAATGTGAATTATAAGCCATAGTGAACTTGATTTGGGTCACATTACCCTCCTCTTCTTGAATCTCTGCCTTTATAGTTAGTGAAATCTTCTCTGTTCTTATGCAGTCTTTCCTTTTAAAATTTTTTCTGAACCCCCAAATCAGTCAGGTTTCTCTGGTCTGTGTTAGATTAGTTTGAAATGTATCTTATCATGAAGTACTCTGAATTAAAATTTAGTGGCTGAAGGATTTCAATAAATAATGGAAATTCTACTTTTTAGCCAATTATGAACTTCTTTTTTCCTTATTTTTAAGGAAAAGGTACATTTTCCTTAAAAATAACTTTTTCTCTAATTGCTTTTATACATAACTAAACATACAAGAGGGAGTGTGCTATAAGTAGTCTAGTAAGTGTTCTGTTTGTAAGGCTACTTTTTTAGAGGTTAATGTTTGATTAAATACAGCAAGATATGATAAAACATGTTAAATATTTGAAAACAGGCTAATTGTATATGATCATATAGCTTTAAGTAATCTACTATTTGTTTTCTATTGCATTAGACTTTTTCTTCTCTTCCAGTTTCGTGTGTGTATACTCAGTTGCTCAGTCACGTCCAACTCTGCTATCCCATGGACTCTAGCCTGCCAGGATCCTCTGTCCATGGGATTTCCAAGGCAAGAATCCTGGAGTTGGTTGCCATATCCTTCTCCAGGAGATCTTCCTGATCCAGAGCTGAAACTCATGTCTCCTGTGTCTCCTGCATTGGTGGGTGGATTCTTTTCTACTGAACCGCCTGGGAAACCCCTTTTCAGATTTAGGCAATATTAAGATATAATCTATAGGTCTGTAAAACAAATAGAAATAAATATCAAATTTTAGGCTATGCCTGTACAGGATGATAATATCAACTATTCCAGTTTGTATCTTTAAAAAAAAAACAAACTTTTTTGACTTTTATTTGACTCGACCAAATTGATTTGCTGTTTTTGAGCCATGGAAATAGAGTTGTGATGTACTATTATTGGATGAGACAATTCAATCCAGATTGATTTGGCCATTTATTAAATTTTTTAATGTTGATATAGCTATTTGTGGGATTGACTTGTGTAATACAATTAATATTCATATTAAAAAATTGTCTGTAGATAATGCTGTAAAAATTTAAGAGAACATTCAAATTTTTTAACTCAAGTCCAGACCTCTCTACAGAACTCCAGACTCATGCATACATCTATTATTTGACCTCTTCTGGGTATCTGATAGGCAATTCAAAGTTAACAAGCTCAAAAGAAATCCTTAGTCTTGCTCTGCACCGTCTACTTCTTGTACAGTCATCCCTTTCTTGGTGAATAATGACTTTATCTTTCTTTTTGCACCTGAGGACCTTAGAGCTTTCCTCTACTCCTCTTTCTGTCTTCTACCTCATATGTCACATGTCAGCAAATCATCAGCTGTCCTTCAAAATATATTCAGAATCTGAATACTTCATTTCTGCTGCTTCAGTTCTGCTGCAGGCCATCATGATGTCTTATGCTGACATTGCAATTGCTAACTAATTACTCTGTTTTCACCCTCTCTCCCTTGTCCATTCTAAACAAAACAGCTAGAGTGATTCTGTGAAAATGTATGTTAGAACTCATAATTACTCCTGCTCAAGTGAGTCATACCAATGTTCTACACGTGGTCATATACAGTCAAGTCTTCAGTGTTTTTTTTCAGATCTCACCTCCTACTAGCCCACTGGCCTCTTTTTTATTCTTCAAATATTACCAGGCATGATTCCAGCCTAGGAGTGTCATCATGCATTTGCCTCTGCTGGGAATGTTCTTCCTCAAAATATTCACATGGTTAGCTTCCCTACCTTCATCAGGAACTTCATGTCTCCTCATCAGTTAGGCTTTCTCTCTGACTACTCAGCTTAAAATTTCGCTATCCTTGGGAACTCTTCTTCCCTTTCTTATTTTTTTCCATAACAGTAATCATCATGCGGGCTTCCCTGGTGACTCAGTGGTAAAGAATCCTCCTGCCAATGCAGGAGATATGGGTTTGATCTCTGGGTCAGGAAGATCTCCTGGAGAAGGACACGGCAACCCACTCTAGTATTCTTCCCTGGGAAATCCCATGGGCAGAGGAGCCTGGTGGGCTGCAGTCCATGGGGTCGCAAACAGTTGGATACAACTTAGAGACTGAGCACACACTCATGCAATCATCATGCAAAATGCTGTATGTTTTGTTGGGCTTCTTTGGTGGGGTATTTACTGAAATCGGAATATGCTATGTTTAGGAATGAATGAGTTTTTAATGAATAATTTTCTAACTCATTTATTTTTTAATTTTATCTTTAATGCATACATTAACATAATGTTTTATGAATAGTGTAATTTTCATACAAATCATTGGTATCATTCCTATCTCAGCCTTTTGAGCGAAGGTCCTTGCACACATGCAAGGGCAGGCATGGCTGAAGAAAGTGCCACATCACTGAAGTCATTGTTCTTTTATATTTCCCACTATAATACACTTAAATTTATTGTCAAATAAGTGGCTACTTCTTGAAAACAAAACATAAGCCTGGGTATTTTGATTTCCTAACACCAACCCCAGAGCCTGACACGTAGTATGCATATAGCAAACCTGTAGAAATGTGAAATCTGATAATGATCCCAAGTAGGACAATATGATTGTAGATGATACCTTATTCTGTGTGTAAATGTCAGTGTGGTTGATGGTGTTCTAGAAAGAGTTTTACTAATTTTAAATATGTGCAACATAAAATAAAAATTACCCAATTGTATAAATTATTAATTCAGTCACTAATGTTTCTTTATTTTATCATCAGCGTTTACTGTAAGTTGTGCTTATCTTTATCTAGTCATTTAAATATAAGAATGTCTTTCTTGGGAATTGAATAGCAAAACTCAGACCATACCTCTGAAAATACAAAGGATTATATAAGCATGCAATTTTCCTTTGTACCAGTGTTTATATAAGGAACTAAAGTAAGTTTTTATAAGCAACTTGTGAGTAAATTTGGGAGCAAAGTTAGGAATAAAAATATCACAATTGTTTTGTCCCCTAACCCTTAGAATCATTGCTCTCTGAAGCCTCACTGTAAGTTTCTGCTCATTAAATGTGGGCGTATTAATCTAAGGGCAGTTGTAATAAGAGATCACCATTACGTACATATAAAAAAAATATTTGTAAATCCTGTTTCTTCATCCCATTTACACAGTGTTCAGTAATTCTAATTGTTTTCATTTTTTCCCTTTAATTTGTAGTTCCCAGTGTTCCCATGAATATTGCCTTTTCTAATGTTCAGTCAACTAGTGCAACATTGACATGGATGAGACCTGACAGTATCTTTGGCTACTTCCAAAACTACAAGATTACCACTCAACTTCGGGCTAAAAAATGCAGAGAATGGGACTCTGAAGACTGTGTTGAACATCAAAAAATTCAGTACCTCTATGAAGCTGACCTAACTGAAGAGACAGTATATGGATTGAAGAAATTTAGATGGTATAGATTCCAAGTGGCTGCCAGCACCAATGCTGGTTATGGCAATGCTTCAAATTGGATATCTACCCAAACCCTGCCTGGTCGTAAGTATTGTCCTGTGTATGTATGTATATATTAATTTTGGATTCAAGAAAAAGCTCTTTAAATGTTTTTCCATAGGAGTTATTCAGGATATAGGTAAAGATTGCTCTTGTTACTTTAGTTTTATATTTTAAAATTAACTGGTTGCCCTACTTGCTTAAATAACATCATCACCATCATAGCATTTAATTTTTATTGAATTGAATGCTAATGGGAAGTTCAATTTCAGCCATTATTAGGGCTTTTCTCAAACTTCAGAATTGTATCAAGGTCATAGAGTCTTAAATTGCAAGCATTATGGTCTTCTCTGTGGTCTCTCATCAGGCTGTACTGATGGCCACTGAGTACCCTTTGGCTTTGCTTACATTTTCCCTTCATATCTGGAAGCTCTGCTGCTCTTAAGTCAGGCTTTACCACCTTGTCAGTGATTGTAGGCTTACGTGCGCGTGTACGCACGCACACACACACACACAATTTATACACATGCACATGGAGTTCCACTGATGCTATTGTAGATCTTTATAAATAGTGAAATAAACTTTGATCCAGAGCTTTTATTTTTTTTTGGGGGGGTGGTCACTAAATGTGTCTCTTGTTACTATTCCCAAGGGTACCTAGAATAATGTTTGTATAGTAAATATTCAATGAATGTTTGTTAATGCAATTAAGCATTTGTGATAGAATCCAGACAATTCAGCCTTCAGTACGATTGTCCACCCTCTCCTCTGTGGCACTCGGACTCCGTTTCTGTAAGGTCTGCCCACTGGCTTTTCTCTTACCTCCCTGATAGCTCTTTCTCAGTTTCCTTTGCTTATTCTCTCTCTCTCTCATTTTTCTAATCTAAATGTTGGAGTATTCAAACATACATAGTTGGCCCTTTTCTTTATCAATGCCTAATACCTAGGAGATCCTACCTTAAGAGACTTTATCCTGTCCTATGGCTTTAAAGTCTCCTTATATAGTGATCATTCTCCAATATCTATTTTTAGGTCTGACTGTTCCCTAGAACCCAATCAGTATATGTACCTGATGAACTGACATCATTGGGCAGATGTGTGTAATATCCTCTCAAAATTAACGTGATCTAAACACTAAGCCTTCTCAGCATCCAAATGTAGAAAATGAGAATCTTGCACTGTTCTTTTCCTCCTCTACTCTGCTAATGACTTATTTTTACCATACTGTCTAAACACATCCCTCCTTTTGCATTGCTATTAGTCCTGTCCTTCTTAACTGCTCCCACTGCCTTAACCTAACTGACCTCCTTGGCTTTCATACTCATCTTTTAAAATGTAAATCAGATGATGTCACTTCCTTATATAAAGCTTTTCAATGAATCTCCATTGCTCTTGGAATTCAATTCAAATTTCTTAATATGTTTAACAAAGCCCTTATGTGACTTGACTCTTACCTAACTCTCTAACCTCATCCATTATCATTTCCCCATTACTCATTATCCTCCACTTATACTGGATAATTTTTGTTGCTTGAACACACTGAAGTCCTAGAACTTGGGGCTTTGCATGCCCTGTTCCTTTGCTTCAGAATGCTTTTCTGTGTCCATCTTTGCATGAGCAGCTTTTTATAATGTATACTTCTGCTGAATAATTCCTACTCAGAATGAATTTCCCTGACCACCCAATCTAAAACAGCCACACAGTGTATTTCAAGAATATCGTCTTAATGAAAATTTATAATTACCTGATCATTTTTATGTATTTGCTTATTTTTAGATTTTTTTCTTGATCATTACTATTTCCTTGTTGCCTAGAATGGTACCTGGCAACAGGAGGCACTCCATAAATATCTCCTGAAGGAGTTAAACTTGACTGAATAAGCTAAAATGGATGAGGGAGCATGAACTGTTTTCCAAATCAGGGAATAGAGAGGATGACAGAGCCATAAAAAGAAAAGGAAAATATGGGAAAAAATCAAGTTCAAGCTGGTTTAGTCAATAAGTGTAGTTATGTTTACTCTGTTAACTTTGAAAAGAAATAACTCTTACAATCTAAGTGACTAGAATACAGAAAGAAACAGGTGCTTAGAGATTAGAACATAGGTAAAGTGAGGCATTTTAGTTGTTTCAGCCAATAACAATAATTAGAATTACAAGTGAGAGAAGAATGGGACACTGAATTAATACATGTTAAAATCACAGGGACAACTGTTACTGAAGACATCATACAGGTACCATAATGAATGAAGCAGACTGCTGATGTAAGGTGGTTGAGAGAGGTGACTGCTGCTGCTGCTGCTGAGTCGCTTCAGTCGTGTCCAACTCTGTGCGACCCCATAGACGGCAGCCCACCAGGCTCCCCTGTCCCTGGGATTCTCCAGGCAAGAACACTGGAGTGGGTTGCCATTTCCTTCTCCAATGCATGAAAGTGAAAAGTGAAAGTGAAGTCGCTCAGTCGTGTCCGACTCCTAGCAACCCCATGGACTGCAGCCTACCAGGCTCCTCCGTCCATGGGATTTTCCGGGCAAGAGTACTGGAGTGGGGTGCCATTGCCTTCTCTGAGAGAGGTGAACACCACGGCAAATTAACAAAAGGTGCTGTCTATGGGGCAACCTCTACTCAGCCCTGGCTGATTACTGTCTTACAGAGAAGTCATGCTATTAGGATGTAAGATGTGTTCAGAGAAATAGGAAAGCTAAATTTTTTATGGTGAAAATACTCAACTTCTTGCTGTAATAAGTTGTTTTAAATTTAAAAACTTTAAGTTTTTCAAACCAGACATGTCAGTAGTCCAAATCTAGCCTGTGGGCAACTAATTTGCTACCTTTGGTTAAAATGGGCTTCCCTGGTGGCTCAGATAGTAAAGGATCTGCCTGCAATGCAGGAGACCTGAGTTCGATCCCTGGGCTGGGAAGATTCCCTGGAGAAGGGAATGGCTACCCACTCCAGTATTCTTGTCTGGAGAATCCCATGGACAGAGGAGCCTGGTGGGCTCCATAGGTTGCAAAGAGTCGGGCATGACTGGGTGACTCACACTTCATGTTACTTACTTGGGTTAAAATAGACTGTATCCCTGTACATCTGCTGCCCCTGAGGCTTCCAGCCCTCCTCCTCCTGAGCATCTCCCTTGGATAGTAGCTGCTTCTTCCTCCTACAGCGAGCCAGGAATTGGAGTTTGTAAATGCCTCATCTTGAGCACTCTAGACAGGGTGGTGGTAGATGTTCAGTTAGCACTAAATGACTTACCTGATCAATTCAAAAGCTGGCAAAGGAAACTAGGAAGTTGAATTTTTACAGAATCCCACATTCTTTTTTTTTTAAGTTACGCACTTAAAAATTTTTTTTAATTTTTTCAATTTTATGTATTTATTTTTGGCTGTGCTGGGTCTTCACTGCCATGCAGGTTTTTTACTCTAGTTGCAGCAAGCAGGGCCTGCTCTCTGGTTGTGGTGCGGGGGCTTCTCGTTGCGGCGGCTCCTCTGTTGTGCAGCACAGGCTCTGGGGCATGAGGGCTTCGGTGGTTGTGGCGTACGGGCTCAGTAGTTGCGGCTCCTGGGCGCCAGAGCACATTCAAGAGTTGTGACGAATGGGCTGGGTTGCTCTGTGGGATTTTCCTGGATCAGGGATCGAACCTGTGTCTCCTGCATTGACAGATGAGAATCCCACATTCTTAATTCTGAAAATTTGGGAGTCTTTCCACTTGAGTGTCATTGCTTCTACCAGAATCCTTTCTCTCCCTCTCCACCCTTAAGGTCTATGCCCACTCACTAGAATTTGGTCATTTTCAGCTCTCTGCTATGCTACTTTGCTCATTCTGGCCTACTTCAAATATTTCATGATTAGTGTGAGCTTTTTTTTTTTTTTTTTTCCGAATAGCATTATTTTTCTCATTTTATTGGGAGGTATTCCTTTGCCATTGGTGGTTGGTTGATTAGTTTCTTGGTTCTTGATGCAATGGAGAGGATAATCTTGACTTTTTTCACTCCAACTCCCAGATCTTTACTAGATGACTAATCCAAAGAGTACCTTTGTGTGGAGTACCAATGTGAATTTTATCTGACACATTTCCTCTCTCTTAGTCTAGTATCTTATCGCCACAATTTAAATTATCCATCAGAAAATAACTGGTTGTGAAAAATATTAATAGTTAAGTAGACTTTCTATACTACTTTTATCCCCTTTTCTTTTTCTTTATCCTTAAGAACTCATTTTCTACTCATTTTATCAATAAAATAGAAAAGAGAATACAGTTGCATTTTTACCACTGTGATTAAGAGAGAAAAGTGAAAATATTAATATATTTCAGAATTTGTGACAACAGACATATTATTTTTCCTGGCATTCTCAAACTTACTAGCTTTTCAGCTGAGTATTCATATGGGGGTAGGAATAATAAATAAATTTTGAAAGTTATAAGAATGAGTTGGACACTTTTCATTTAGTTTCATAAATGAAGTTGACATTTTTCTAATGATAAATGAATTTTATAAATGTACAGTAAAAAATGTGTTATTATATTAAGCCAAGGAGAGATACTCTGAGGTGGCATTTGATATGAAAGATGAAAACACACCATATATATTGTTACAAGACAGTATATATAGTGAGCTAACATATTGTATAAGAATAAGAGAAATTAGAATAGTCAAGCAACAAAAATCTTGAAGAGCAGTAATATTTTTAAGATTAAATAAAGTAAATAAGGATTAGATGTTGATTCTGCATACCAAAGTTGAAAAGCATTACAGATATTTTGCAAACAAAAGGTAATCTGAATGAAGAAACTTATTAAGTATCTTTATCTGTTATTGATTCAAAAAAGTTATGTCATTTTATAATATAAGAAAATAAAATGATGAAAATGAGTCATTTCTGTGAATTAAAGAAAACACTAAATAATATAAAATCAGTATTTAAAATTAATGCAGTTTATTCTAATGGCATCAAGTTGTGCCTAAGCACTTACTACCAGAACCTCTTAATCAAAACCTGCAGCTTCTTTGATAAGGAGATAGTAATTGATGGCTAGTTTCAGGTCAAATGATTCAACATTTGAATAGCTCAAATAAAAAGACCACCCACTTGGAATAATATTGTAAAATATTCTAAAATGGCTTATAGAGTAAGAATATATATTGTATTAACTTTCTCTGAGCTCATAAAGAAGAGCACTCAAATTGAAGATGCAAGGAACAATGTTAGAATGCAAACTGAGAATTAAATTGGGTTATTTTCTGAATCTGGATCTACCTCTGTACACTGAAATGAATAAAAGTAACAATATTCAGCCAACCCAAGCAAACATTTCTTTCTCCCACCTACTCTGATCTAGATAATTGAAGCCAAATTCCTTTTCTCCTTAAATCATCTGTATAATAGCCATTGCTCTCTTCACACTGAGTATGCATAGCTACACACATAAGCACAGAAATTACAAATGGCAGAAATATTTAACTTGAAACATGAAAGTCTTCCAGATTATTTTACTCATCTCTTCTCTTGATTGTCCTTAGACTCAAAAGGGATATAAGTTGTGTGTGTGGTAGGAATAGAGAATGGAAATTTGTTAAATTTCTCTGTGGTCCGCAATAGGTACTTATAATGCTGAGGAAATGTACAATTTTAAAAGAGTGTGGGTGTGAAATTAGTATGGAATGAAATGGGACTCTCATAATGTGCATCTCCTATAGACCACCAAGACTGGAAACCAGCAAGAAAGGAAAATTCCTGGGGTAGCACTTAGGTTGTGAAAACCACGGGATACCATACTCATGAGGAATTTTAACTACCCAAACATCTGTTAGGTTAAAAAAAAAAAATTCAGGAAAACATGCCTCATCAAAGAAGCTTCCAAGGAATGCAACTTTTATGATTTAAAAAGAAGAAAGCCAAATAGAGGGCAAAGCACTCTTTAACATCTTAAAAAATGAGACATTGTTGATGCATTGTTATATATTCAATTGTTTTTCTTAATACCTTCTAAATAGTGTAATGAATTTACAATGTGAATGCTATCATAATAGAGGAAGATATTCTACTTTCTATAAAGAAGCAATTATGGCTGATAAAAGATGTCAGCCATAAATAGGAAAATACAATTCATGACATGAAGAAGCCCAATTGGTGGCAGTGGGTTTTTACAATAGGCTCTATCCTGTTGCCAGTAGAGGAAGCGAATATAATTTATTCTAGACATGATGGTTGTACTTCTGCAAAATTAATTAGTTGGTATCAAAAGTCTTCTAAGTTAGTTACCCGAGGCTCCCGAATGTGTAATTCAAGATGACATCTCTCTCCCCTAGACTATAGATTGAAGTTACTAATATGACCAGTTAGGCTTCCACAGGCATCTTGAACCCCATATTACTACTCTTTCTGCCCCACTGCACGCCTTCTCCGATTTAGATGTTCCCTGTTTCAGTGTATTATATATTGTTCATCTAAGTGTTCAAGTCAGGGATCTAGGAATCATTCTTAATTCTTCTTAGCCATCCCCACCCCTCAGTCCATACCTGAACCAAATTTCCCTTCTAAATATTTCTTGAATTTTTTAGGTTTCTCTGTGACAGGTCTCTAAATTCATACTGTTAAAATATACCTCATAGATTATTACAAAAAATATCTAAATGGTCTTTCTGTTCTCATTTTCTCCACCCTCCACCTAAACCTAGATTTTGAATATACCTATTTGTTATTTCTCTGTCTAAAATCTTTGGTACTTTTCTGTTTCCTTTTGATACGCTCTATAAGATTACCAAAATCACTGCAGATGGTGACTGCAGCCATGAAATTAAAAGATGCTTGCTCCTTGGAAGAAAAGTTATGACCAACCTAGACAGCTTATTAAAAAGCAGAGACATTACTTTGCCAACAAAGGTCTGTCTAGTTAAAGCTACAGTTTTTCCAGTAGTCATGTATGTATGTGAGACTTGGACTATAAAGAAAGCTGATCACCGAAGAATTGATGCTTGTGAATTGTGTTGAAGAAGACTCTTGAGAGCCCTTGGACTGCAAGGAGATCCAGTCTATCCTAAAGGAAATCAGTCCTGAATATTCATTGGAAGGACTGATGCTAAAGCTGAAACTTCAGTACTTTGGCCACCTGATGTGAAGAACTGACTCATTTGAAAAGATTCTGATGCTGGGAAAGATTGAGGGTGGGAGGAGAGGGGGATGACAGAGGATGAGATAGTTGGATGGCATCATGGACTCAATGGACATGAGTTTGAGTAAGCTCCGGGAGTTGGTGATGGACAGGGAGGCCTGGCGTGCTGCAGTCCATGGGGTCGCAAAGAGTTGGACACACCTGAGCGACTGATCTGAACTGATAAGATTACCTATGATTTTTGCTTATATTCCCCACACACGCCTCGCTGTTTCCCCTTTGTGCTCCGGAATCTTTGCTGCTCTTTCTTACTGTCCTTCCTGTCCTCTTTTGGAGACCAAAAGGCCTTTTCTTTATGTTTCACACCAAATATCTCTTCTGCAAAGCCTTCTGTCAATTCCTCTTTCTACTCCCAGCTTCCAAAAGTTGTTTCTAAACACTGAACCTATTACAACATAATTATTAATCTCTTCTATGGAACTCTGAGCTCCTTAAAGGCAGAGTTGACCAGTGATCATGTCTTATGTATGTTTCTACTCTTTATGCCTACTCAGTATTTAAGACTGAATGAATGTGGCATTTGGACTCAAGGAAGGCATTGACTTTAATGTGAAAGTATTTCAGTGTCAAAATTCTCCATTGCAAAATCATTCATACTCATTTTCTTCAAATTTTCTTTTTGTCAAATTGTCTTTCAAATATTTGCATGGTGCCTGTCAAAATTCTTCCAGTCAGTTTCTATTCATGTGTGACATGTTCAGCTTCTTTTTCACAAAACCAGTATATTTTATATTGTTGATAATGTATTTTTTCATTAACATAAGTATGAATTACTGCTTACAAGGAAGAAGTATGGACATAAATTTAGGATTTCAAATCGTGAAAGAAATAATTTATTCATAAATTTCAGAGTGAATTGACATTTTAACAGTATCTAAATAATTAACTGAGATAATAAATTCTTAATGACTTTATGAAGTGGAATATAATAGGTTGATAGTTCATTAAGAAGGCAAAGGAGAACAATGTCTAAATTTGGGCTACTAAGTATGTTTAGAAAGAAAGGATATTTAGGTGAAATCATAATTTAAAGAACTATGGCAGTGATTATATAAAATTATTTTTAAAGGATTCAACTGTATATTTAATTTAAAAGAACATTTGCCAGGTTATTAACAGTTTTCCAGAATATAAATAAAAATATTTTGGAATCCTATTACTTAAGCATGTAGAATATGTTTTTCAGTAAAATCACTAAAAATCAAAGGATAAGAATGATTATTATATTGTTTTTCTAAATCATCAGTATTATAGAAAATCTGATTTATCAAAAGGATAAAAGGAGAAAAAAATGTTTCTCCCAATAATGGTTAGCAGTATTTTGTCTTTTATTAATTTGATGAATTCTCCCACTTTCTCATCTCAAGCTTCAAATCTCATGTTGAACTTATTTTGACTTTTCTGAGACTCTTCTTTCTCTTGGTTTATAAAGAATTGTGAAGTAAGTTCAATTCTTTGTGATTGCTGGTCATTAACCTCAGTTCGGGCCTGCCTTAGTATTAGGGCCTGAGTTAACAAATTTTCAGCTCTCTTTTCTTCTGCATTTATAGAAGAAGTGGGGATTTGACTACAGAAAACTCCCATTTCTGAAGAAAGTATAGCATTGCTATGTCTGGTATGGTAGAGCACTTTTTGGTTGGGCCCAGTAACTGAGCTGAGACCCCTTGGCTGGATAGTTAATAATGACAGCAATAACTGAGCTTAGCAAGGGTTTACTATGTGCTGGTATTAGTCTAAGATCTTTATACACATCAGTTTATTCATGAGCCTCATTCATTTCTAGGATAGAGCTTATGCTCTTAGATCTTGACTAGCAAAGCCTCATGGTGGTGTGAAAGTACTAAGAGGTGGAAGATGTTAAGTAGGATTACAAAGGGAAGATAGGTAAAATCATAATTTTAAAGGAAATTATAGAGCACTGAAGAATTGATGCTTTTGAACGGTGGTGTTGGAGAAGACTCTTGAGAGTCCCTTGGACTGCAAGGAGATCCAACCAGTCCATTCTGAAGGAGATCAGCCCTGGGATTTCTTTGGAAGGAATGATGCTAAAGCTGAAACTCCAGTACTTTGGCCACCTCATGTGAAGAGTTGACTCATTGGAAAAGACCCTGATGCTGGGAGGGATTGGGGGCAGGAGGAAAAGGGGATGACAGAGGATGAGATGGCTGGATGGCATCACTGACTCGATGGACGTGAGTCTCAGTGAACTCTGGGAGTTGGTGATGGACAGGGAGGCCTGGTGTGCTGCGATTCATGGGGTCGCAAAGAGTCGGACTTGACTGAGTGACTGAACTGAACTGAACTGATAGCATGCATATAAAATTAAACTATATAATAAAGCTATATAAATAATAAAATTAAAGCTATATATAATAAATTAAACTATATAATAAAAATAGAGTATTTTTATTTTTTAATTAAAAAAATTAAATATCACTGTATTTTTAAATTTTTTATTGATGTATAGTTGGTTTGCAATGTTGCATTAGTTTCTGCTATACAAGACACAGAGCATAGACTTGTGGAAACAGTGGGGAAAGAGAGGGTAGGACAAATTGAGAGAGTAGCATTAAAACATATATATTACCATATGTAAAATTAGACAGCCAGTGGAAATTTGCTGTATGATATAGGGAGCTCAAATCTGGTGCTCTGTGACAACCTAGAAGGGTGGGATGGAGTGAGAGGGAGGTTCAAATGGGAGGGGATACGTGTATACCTATGGCTGATTCATGTTGATATATGGCAGAAACCAACACAATATTATAAAACAATTATCCAATTAAAAGTAAATTTTAAAAATGTCTGCTGTACAGCAGAGTGACTCAGTTCTGCATGTATGTATGTATTTTTCATATTCTTTTCTATTATTTATCATATGGTATTTAATATAGTTATCTGTGCTATACAGTAGGTCCTTGTTGTTTATCTGTTCTGTATATAATAGCTCACATCTGCTCACCCCCACCTCCCACTTCATCCCTCCGCCAGTCTCCTCGCACTTGGTAACCACATGTCTGTCTGTGTCTGTAAATCTGTTTCATAGGTTCATTTGTGCATATTTTCGAGTCCACATATAAGCGGTATTGTATAGTATTTGACTTTCTCTTTCTTGCTTACGTAAGTGTGATACTCTCTAGATGCATCCGTGTTGCTGCAGATGGCATTCATTCATCCTTTTTATGGCTGAGTAATATTCTACAGTATACATATACCATAGCTTCCTTATCCATTCATATGTCAGTGGACATTTAGGTTTTTTCCATATTTTGGCTATTGTGAATAGTGTTGCTATGAATATAGTGATGCATGTATCTTTTTGAATTATAGGGTTTTGTCTGTATATGCCCAGGAGTAAGATTGCTGGATCTTATGGCAACTCTATTTTTAGGTGAGGAACCTCCCTACTGTTTTCCACTGACTTACATTCCCACTAACAGTGTAGAAAGGTTCCCTTTTTTCTACATCCTTTCCAGCATTTCTTGTTCATAGAGTTTTTAATGACGGCCACACTGACCAGTGTGAGGTGGTACCTGACTGAAGTTTTGATTTGTATTTCTCATTAATCACTGATATTGAGCATCATTTCTAATGCTTTTTGCCCATGTGTGTTTCTTCTTTGGAGAAATGTCTATTGAGGTCTTCTGCCCAGTTTTCAATTGAGTTATTTGGTTTTCTGTCATTGAATTGTATGAACTGCTTATATATTTTGAAAATTAAGTCCTTGTTGGTCACATTATTTACAAATATTTTCTCCCATTCTGTAGGTTGTCTTTTTGTTTGTAATTTCTTTACCATGCAAAAGCTTATACATCTGATGAAACCAATTCCATATTTAATGTCAAAAAAGTTTTCCCAGGGTGTTAAGCCAGTTAGGTTGTTAAAGCAAGTTTTCTAGAATATAAATAAAAATAATTAGAAGTCTGCATTTGCATGACTAACTGGATGTCTTTCAGCAAGTAACTAAAAACCAAACAGTTAAAGGAAATTTAAAGGATAATCAGTATGTGATATTATTAGCTTTGAAAACCAAATCTAAGAAAGACCTAGAGATACTATGCAAGTTTCTAATCATAATCCACCCGTCTCCATTCTCAAACAAATTGAGTGAGACTTGCCCTAGTACACATGACCTCTAATTATATTTTTGGTTTCTTTTCTCTTTAGTTATACCCTTGGTAGCTATTATACACTGATTATACCTACATGTAATGCATGGGAGAATGAAATACAACACTTTTCTCAGTCCTACCTCTTTGCTCTGGTGATGGCCTTATCTAAATTATTCCATCTTGTTCCTGCATGTAGCTTCAAGGTACCTTAGAACTGATGTTGTCTTATGTTCTTAAGGAACATGATGACCTCTAACTACTCTAGAAACTTTAGAAATAGAAGGGAGTGATGGTAGGGAGAATTCTGTATATAGTTCAGCCAGAATTCAAATACATGAAAGGTACAAGGAGCCAGTGTGTGGAGTGTCTGTTGGCTGGATGCACATTTCCATGTTCATCACCAGCTCCCAAGCCCTTCACCTCTAACTACATCCCTAGTCTTCACAAAAGCAATAGTTTAATCCGCCTTTCCATCCTTGTTATCAAGAGTTCTAATCTGAAGGGCCCATGCCACAGCTTTTTCCAGTTGTACATTGATATTATAGAGCAGTGGCTCTTAAACTTATACCCCAGGCATTAGAATTTTTAGGAGGACTTGTTAAAGCATGGAGTGCTGAGCCCTCCCCACATCTGATTCAGTAGGTAAGGGATGTGATCTCAGAATCTGCTTTCCTGACAACTTCCCAGGTAATCTTGATGCTGCTATTGTGGAGACCACATTTTGAGAACCACTGTTATAAACAGTTGTTTTGTAAACATAATGCAATTCTAGAAAAACTCATATTATCTGATTATAAAAGCAATGGAACTAATATGAGAATATTTTCATTCTTACCTGGCATGGCTAGTATTGGAAGTAAGGGTTTTTTGGTATTTTCTTTTTTTCCCACTTAAGCCAGTGTGAAATGATTCAGAAAATTACTCATTCAGCATCAAAGAAAATAGTCCTACAATGCAGTCTAATACTGTAGGCATCCACGAATCATCCTCAGTACTCATCAGTCTAATAGGTCAGATTCTTATGCTTGTAATATTTGCCCTTTTTTGCTACCATCTTGCTGTTGGGAAATCTAGCTCCTCCTGGAACAAAATTAGTCTTGTAAAATGGTAGGAAATATTTCACACAGCAGCAGCAGTGCCTCATACTGGGCAGTGAAGTCACTTGGCTCTAGGGAAACATTCATCACCAGGAAGGATAGCCAGCTAGGGCAGTATTGTAACCAGTGGAATATGTCCTGAGATGCTCTTGGCCCACATCAATATGGTCAGTTTCACTGCTGAACTCTTTCAGGGCTCTTGATGCCCTGAGTTGTTTAAGATGTAAGGAATCTACCCAAACCACCCGCCAATGAGATTCCCCTTAGCCCTGAGAGGCATGTAAAACTTAAAGCAAATTCTTTCAGGTATGGCAGCTTACAGTCTTAGAGGCTGTGAATACCTGTATAAGCTAAGAAAGAATGGGAGTCCTTCATTTACTGATGACAGCAGCTAGGACTCTGGTGGTCCAGGGTACCAAATCCTGAAACTAAAATACCCTGGAGTGAAGGACCTTTAAATAAACTTAAATTGAACTTAAATAGATGTGTGGGTAGTTTGAATCATAATGTGTATGGAACTCAAGATTTTTTGTCTTGTGAGCTGCTGTCATTTATTTATGTTTATTCTTTAGGAAGGTCACTGCAGCATGCATTTAAAACCATAGAGAATTTTCTACAACATTTTCATCATTAAATTTACAGGGATCTGCTGCAGGCAAAGTTACTAATAAGTTTTGGAATGTGCTTATTGTGAAAGCACAGTATTAGACACACCAAAGCTTGATGGTTCTTAATCAAAGTGGCATAGACTTGGGGGCACTCAAACTTTTATATGAACTAAGCAAAATGATGGTGTATCCAGACTCCCCTTTCAGCTAACACACTTAACGTGGGGACACAGATGGATGGGAGAGGTGACCCTGACCCATAGAGGACCCACATTCCTGTGCAAGGATAGAAGCATGATAATCAGGAAATGATGGTTGTTAGTTACAGAAAATGCATTATTGTGAAAACCAGGGGAAAAGTGCTTATGAGAGGAAGTGATTGGATTATGGGGAATGAGAGAATAAGGATAGATCATTCCTACTGAGTAAATTGCTGTGATTTATAAGAGAAAGGGTATAGTGATATCTTGGCCCATTACTGACTAGATTCATTTCACAAACAATCTTAAATCAGAATGTGACAGTTTATGGGGAGACAAACAAAGTCTCCCAAAGATGCTTATATATTACTAAGCTTTTAAACGGGCATATTTTCAACTCCCCATACCTTTATTGCTTTTAGTTGCCTTTATTTTGGTAGTTGACATTCATAATGATAATTCTGTATTCCCCCATTATGCATTTTTGGAATTTTGATAAGTTCCAAGAGAAAACTGTCTAAAAGAAACTTGAAAATGTTATTTGCTTAAAAGTACACTATAATGTTTATACAATATTAAAATAATTAGATGCTCTTCTATAATATACTTTGAGCATTTTGGTGTTCTAAATATTTCTCTTAAAATATCCATGAATTAATCTGATGTTTATCTTTCAGTGCTCTACAAACATGAAATATATATTCAGTTATATACTACATACATATAGTATATTCATATTTAAGTTTAGATAGGTATGTTTATTTTTTATTTCAGATTCAGAAGTTCTTTTTCCATCATATTGTAATTCTTCAAGAATATAGATTAATATGTTCTAAGAGAAATATTTCATAAAAGATTTAACACAGGGAGCACTAATGTAACAAAACAGGAAATGTCATCAAGTTTGCTGAAAATGCAAATATTATTAACAGTGATTATTCCTTAAAAAGAAAAAAAAAGACTTTAGGCAAGTTCAAGAATTAAAGCACAGTTCAGCCAGGGGGTAAATGCCTTGCCTTTCTATAATGATTGATTTGTGTACAGAACTTAAAATATTTAGTAGTTCAAGTACAAGTAGTTAGTGTGTTCCATGAATGATCCCTGAATGTCATTTTCCTCTCAGCTCTGCTTGGGGTAGCAGACACTCCCTGACGAGGGCTTTGATTGCTATTAAAGAATGGGTGCAGGGTTGACATTTTACTATGAAAGATGAGAAGTTGAAGCAAGGCATCACACTGTTTTCTGAGCTGGTCTACAGACACACTTGCAAGACTAGCTGTAAGTTTCCCTTACAGCTAGGGAAATGTTTTGGATCTGTCCTCATTCGAGACCTCAAAGATCTAAAGTGCAGAGCAAAGACAACACAGACAGAGAAGAATTATTTCCTGAAAATATTTCTAAAAACATGCTACCATCAACTTAATCACAGAAAAAACCTTCGTCAACTTTCTTATCACAGGAAATTTTCAGTAAGCTGTCTGTGTTATCAGGGCAACAGTAATGTACCACCTTGTCTGTCTGCTACAGTGAGTGAGGTTTAACTACAGTCCCGACAGTCACTGAGTTGATATATGTTGTAAAGCTGTAGGAATCAGATTTCTGGAGATAATCTGTCCTCTTGATATAATGACTTTTTGTCCATCATCCTGGTAGGAGTTAGATACCGAACATCAAAACCTTTCGAGGCTTCTTCTAGTTCATGGTGTTACTTTATTAAACTATGGCTTTTGTCTTTCTTGTCTGTGAAGGCAATTCTTACAGAGACTTTAGCCATGGTATTAAAGACCCTGAACAAGCTGGCCCCATTTCTTCTCTGACTCTCATTCTGATTTGCTTGGCTCCAGCCTCACTGGAATCTCTGTTTTTCTAGAACACACCGGGCACAATCCTGTCTCAGAGACTGTGCAGTGGCCACTCTCCTCCCTGTGACACTCTTCAAATATTCCCATGCTCTTTCACCTCCTTCACATCTTTGCTTAAATGTCACCAGTTTAGAGAGGCATTGCCTGACCACCATATTTTTTAAAATAGTAACTCCTATCCACCTTCCCATTCCAATTATCCTGATTCATTTTTTGTCATGGTACATATCAATTCCCAACAGTATATAATTTAATTGTTACATATTTAAATTTTTATATTTTTCTCCCTCTCCTGAAATAGAGGTCCCGTGACCTTTGTAATTTTGTTTTTTTCCCTCTAACTCAGACCTCAAAAATGGCTGCCTTGAGTATCAGATCAGATCAGTAGCTCAGTCGTGTCTGACTCTTTGTGACCCCATGAACCACAGCATGCCAGGCCTCCCTGTCCATCACCAACTCCTGGAGTTCACCCAAACCCATGTCCATCAAGTCGGTGATGCCATCCAGCCATCTCATCCTCTTTCATCCCCTTCTCCTCCCGCCTTCAGTTTTTCCCAGCTTTGGGGTCTTTTCAAATGAGTCAGCTCTTCACATCAGGTGGCCAAAGTATTGGAGCTTGAGCTTCAGCAACAATCCTTCCAGTGTATATTCAGGACTGATTTCCTTTAGGATGGACTGGTTTGATCTCCTTGCAGTCCAAGGGACTCTCAAGAGTCTTCTCCAACACCACAGTTCAAAAGCATCAATTCTTCAGGGCTCAGCTTTCTTTATATTCCAACTCGCACATCCATACATGACCACTGGAAAAACGATAGCCTTGACTAGATGGACCTTTGTTGGCAAAGTTGTTTCTGCTTTTTAATATGCTGTCTATGTTGGTCATAACTTTTCTTCCAAGGAGTGAGCTTATTTTAATTTCATGGCTGCAGTCACCATCTGCAATGATTTTGGAGCCCAAGAAAATAAAGTCTGTCACTGTTTCCTATGTTTCCCCATCTATTTGCCATGAAGTGATGAGACTGGATGCCATGATCTTGGTTTCTCTTGTGTGTGTGTGTGTGATGTTACAGTCTTTTAAATTTATTTTTTAATTGAAGGATAATTGCTTTACAGAATTTTGCTGTTTTCTGTCCAACCTCAACATGAATCAGCCATAGGTATACATATATCCCCTCCCTCTTGAACATCCCTCCCATCTCCCTCCCCATCCCACCTCTCTAGGTTGATACAGAGCCCCTGATCTTAGTTTTTGAATGTTGAGTTTTAGGCCAATGTTTTCACTCTTCCTCTTTCACCATCATCAAGAGGCTCTTCAGTTCTTTTTCACTTTCTGCCATAAGGGTGGTGTCATTTGTGTATCTGAGGTTACTGGTATTTCTCCTGGAAATCTTGATCCCAGCTTGTGCTTTATCCAGCCTGGCATTTCCCACAATGTACTCTGAATTTAAGTTAAATAAGCAGGGTGACAATATACATCCTTGATATACTCCTTACCCTGTTTGGAACCAGTCCATTGTTCCATGTCCAGTTCTAACTGTTGTTTCTTGACCTGCATAGAGATTTCTCAAGAGGCAGATAAGGTGGTCTGCTATTCTTATGTATTGAAGAATTTTCCACAGTTGTGATCCATACAGTCAAAGGCTTTGATGTAGTCAATAAAGAAGAAGTAGATGTTTTTCTGGAATTTTCTTGCTTTTTTGATGATCCAACGGATGTTGGCAATTTGATCTCTGGTTCTTCTGCCCTTTCTAAATCCAGCTTGAATATCTGGAAGTTCTCGGTTCACGTACTGTTGAAGCTTGGAGAATTTTGAGCATTATTTGGCTGGTGTGTGAGATGAATGCAATTGTGCAGTAGTTTGAGCATTCTTTGGCATTGCCTTTCTTTGGGATTGGAATGAAAACTGACCCTTTCCAGTCTGGTGGCCACTGCTGAGTTTTTCAAATTTCCTGGTGTATTGAGTGCAGCACTTTCACAGCATCATCTTTCAGGATTTGAAATAGCTCAACTGGAATTCCATCACCTTCACTGTATTTGTTCATAGTGATGCTTCCTAAGGCCCACTTGACTTCACACTCCAAGATGTCTGTCTCTAGATGAGTGATCACACCATCATGGTTATCTGGTTCATGAAGATCTTTTTTGTACAGTTCTTCTGTGTGTTCTTGCCACCTCTTCTTAGTATCTTCTGCATCTGTTAGGTCCATACCATTTCTGTCCTTTATTGAGCCCATCTTTGCATAAAATGTTCCCTGGTATCTCTAATTTTCTGAAAGAGATCTCTAGTCTTTCCCATTCTGTTGTTTTCCTCTATTTCTTTGCATTTATCGCTAAAGAAGGCTTTCTTATCTCTCCTTGCTATTTTTTGGAACTCTGCATTCAGATGGGTATATCTTTCCTTTTCTCCTTTGCTTTTAGCTTCTCTTCATTTCTCAGCTGTTTATAAGACCTCGTCAGTATACCATTTGGTCTTTTTTCATTTTTTTTTTCTTGGGGATGGTCTTGATCACTGCCTCCTGAACAATGTCATGAACCTCCGTCCATAGTTTTCAGGCACTCTATCAGATCTAATCCCCTGAATCTATTTGTCACTTCCATTGTATTTGTCACTTCCACTTAAGGGATTTGATTTAGGTCATACCCGAATGGTTTAGTGGTTTTCTCTACTTTCTTCAATTTAAGTCTGAATTTGGCAATAAGGAGTTCATGATGTGAGCCACAGCCAGCTCCTGGTCTTATTTTTGCTGACTGTATAGAGCTTCTCTATCTAAGGCTGCAAAGAATATAATCAGTCTGATTTTCATGTTGACAATCTGGTGATGTCCATGTGTAGAGTCATCTCTTGTGTTGTTGGAGGAGGGTGTTTGCTATGACCAGTATGTTCTCTTGGCAAAACTCTGTTAGCCTTTGCCCTGCTTCATTCTGTACTCCAAGGCCAAACTTGCCTGTTGCTCCAGGTATCTCTTGACTTCCTACTTTTGCATTCCAGTCCCCTATGATGGAAGGACATCTTTTTTGGGTGTTAGTTCTAGAAGGTCTTGTAGGTCTTCATAGAACCATTCAACTTCAGCTTCTTCAGCATTAGTGGTTGGGCCATAGACTTGAATTACTAGGATACTGAATAGAAATGAACAAGTATCATTCTGTCATTTTTGAGACTGCACCCAAGTACTGCATTTCAGACTTGTGTTGACTATGAGGGCTACTCCATTTCTTCTATGGGATTCTTGCCCACAGTAGTAGATACAATGGTAATCTGAATTAAAGCCACCCATTCTAGTCCATTTTAGTTCATTGATTCCTAAAATGTCGTTGTTCATTCTTGCTGTCTCTTGTTTGACCACTTCCAGTTTGCCTTGTTCGTAGAGCATTGGATTTTGCTTCCATCACCAGTCACATCCACAACTGGGTATTGTTTTCACTTTGGCTCTGTCTCTTCATTCTTTCTGGAGATATTTCTCCACTCTTCTCTAGTAGCATACTGAGCACCTACTGACCTGGGAATTCATCTTTCAGTGTTATTTCTTTTTGCCTTTTCATACTGTTCGTGGAATTCTCGAGGCAAGAATACTGAAGTGGTTAGTCATTCCCTTCTCCAGTGGACCCCGTTTTGTCAGAACTCTCCACCATGACCCGCCCGTCTTGGGTGGCCCTGCACAGCATGGCTCCTATTTCATTGAGTTAGACAAGGCAGAAACTGCAGAACAATTATACGAAATAAATTCTCACACTGTTAAGAAAGTTCTAGGACCCACAACAGATTTCCCAACCTGGGGATCTGGCAAAGGGACTGAGAACCCCCAGGGAATTTGACTGTGGAGGCCAGTGGGATTTGATTACAGAACTTACAAAGGACAGGGGAAACAGACTCTTGGAGGGCACAAACAAAACCTTGTGTGCACCAGGACCCAGGAGAGGGAGCAGTGACCCCAGAGGAGACTGACCCAGCCTTGCCTGTGAGTGTCCAGAATTCTCTGGCAGAGGCGTGGGTTGACAGTGGCCTGTGGCAGGGTCAGGGGCACTGAATACAACTAGACCTTTTGAAGGAGGTCCATTATCTTCATTACCCCACCATAGTTTGGTCTCAGGTCAAACAACAGGGAGGGAATACAGCCCCACCCATCAACAGAAAATTGGGTTAAAGATTTACTGAACATGACCCTGCCCATCAGACCAAGACCCGAGTTTCCCTCATAGTCAGTGTCTCACAACAGGAAGCTTCCATAAGCCTCTTATCCATCAGAGGGCAGACAGACTAAAAACCACAATGACAAAAAATTAATCAAACTGAGCTCATGGACCACAGCCTTGTCTAACTCAATGAAACTATGAGCCATGCCATGTAGGGGCTACCCAAGAAGGACAGGTCATGGTGGGGAGTTCTGGCAAAACGTGGTCCTCTGGAGAAGGGAATGGCAAACCACTTCAGTATTCTTGCCTTCAGAACCCCATGAACAGTATGAAAAGGCCTTCAGTATAGATGTTGAGTACTAGAAGCTCTAAATGTTAGGTCCACAACTACCCTGATCTCTTCTGTAGGCTTGGTGTCCTCCCAGTCCTTGGCATGTAGAAGATGTGCAATAAATATTTATTGTTTCAATAAATACATAAATTTCACCTAAAACCAACAGAACATTTGAGCAGAAATGAAAAGGTAGGCTAAAATATTTTCCAGTCTCATACCACTTAAAATATGCAACCTGTCATAATATTCTTCTTTTCCACAATGGTTCTTACAGAACTAGAGGGCAGGTCTGAGGAAAACATTAATAAAGGGTAAATAATTGATATTAATTATTAATTAATAAACACCTTCATAAAGTTTTACTTAGCTTCTGACCCATCCTCTTTTAGAGTCAAAGGCAGGAGTTAGGCCTTTGCAACCCACTTTTCAAAGCAGGTTTCTCCATGAGGAAAATATATAATGATGATGAGTAATGGAGTACCTGATCCTAAAGCCTGTCCACTCCTCATTTAACAGTTAAATACAGAGATTCAGAGCTGCTCTTTGTTAAGCTACTACTTGTTAAGGTGGGTATGACATTTCTAAGCAATATCCAGAAAGGAAAGAAGTGGCCACTCTTTTTTTCTAAACATATATTTATTTTTTGGCTGTGCTGTGTCTTCATTCTTTGTGGTATACACAGACTTTGTCTAGTTGTGGTGGACTGAAGCCCCTCTGAGTTGGTGCGTGGGCTGCTCCCTGGTGGCTCTCTGGGTGCTGAGCGCCAGCACGGGCTCTCGGCACACTTCAGTAGTCGCAGCACGTGAGCTCAGCAGCTGCCACGTGTGGGCTCAGGAGTTGTGGCACGTTAGCCCAGTGGCTCTGCAGAATGTGAGATCCTCCTAGAGCAGGGACTGAACCTGTGTCCCCTACATTGGCAGGTGGATTCCCAACCACCGGACCTCCAGGAGAGCCCAGAATTGCCACTCTTGAATATGGAGAGCATTATCCCGTGAGGCATAATCCAAAAGCAATTAGTTATGCTGGTGGCAGAGCCCTCTCATCACTATCATTTGTTATGTCCAGGTATCTAAATGAATTATGCTACAATTTGAGGCGGTGTTCCTAAATCTAGGACCCTAAAATTAGAATATGACTGAAGATGTCAGTATATGCAGCATGTGTTTAAGTGCTGAGATTCCATGATCTCTTCTAATCACTGGAGAAATCATGTACCGTATTCTGTCATTATTATTAGCACCTCAGCTCATCACACCTTGGAATCCTGGAGCATCCCTTCCTCCCTCTCTCCCCTCGGTGTCATATAGACTGCATCTTGAGTCAGTGTTCAGAGTATTGCACAAAATTCAGTAAAGGTACAAATAGAAGGATGTGTTTGTCATCCACAAACCATTCTCCCACGTAATATTTCTTATACATCCTCTGTAGTAACATCTGACATAACGTTACTTTAAATTGACATAATTTAAAGAAGTAACAACTTCTTTAAATTATGTCAATGCTACTATTAAAAAGTACTTTATGGACTGAGTTGAGAGATTCCCTGGTGGCTCAGATGGTTAAGAATCCAGGCTGAGTTGGGCACCTAAATTCCAAACACATAATATCATTTCTCTTGGAAATGTTCTAAGTACCGAGAACTCATTAATAGTCCAAAGACTGTCATTACTATGAGCATCTTAAATACTTACCTAGTGTTGGAGGCGATGACACCCCACTCCAGTATTCTTGCCTGGAAAATCCCGTGGATGGAGGAGCCTGGTGGGCTACAGTCCATGGGGTTGCAAAGAGTCAGACATAACTGAGTGACTTCACTTTCCCTTTTCACTTTCATGCATTGGAGGAGGAAATGGCAACCCACTCCAGTGTTCTTGCCTGGAGAATCCCAGGGACGGGGGAGCCTGGTGGGCTGCCATCTATGGGGTCACACAGAGTCAGACACGACTGAAATGACTTAGCAGCAGCAGTGTTGAAATAAACCTTCTGGCTTTCTTCAGAGCCCGTGAGTCACCTGAACCAGATATACTTGCCATATTGATACTATCTCAATTTGTAAGGAATTACTTTTAATTTGTTAACAAACTCTTTTCATCTTGGTCCCATCTCCCTTGTTCTAGACTCCGTTTTACAGTTGCCAGGTAGGCATCTCAATCCTTGTGAGTATCTCAGGCTTAATGAGTACAGATGCAAATTTAGCATCCCCTGCCAAGGTCTTATCCCTATCAAAACTAGTATCTGTTCTTGAAGGTGCTGTTGTGAATTCTATCAGCCCTCCCCCAGTATTAATACGTGAATTAGCTTTTTACTACACCCTCTGTCTCACAGCTAGTCAGCCCTTAAGTTCTTTTTGTTAAATTTTCTCAGGACTCTGGGGTTCATCTCCTCCTTTCTCTACCTACTGTCGCTCTTCTACTCTTGGCTCTCATCAGATCTTACCTGACATTTTGGAAATAACCTGTCTGAACTCACTGCTTCAGAGCGCTTATCTTTTTCATAGCTGCCTGAGATTTCCTCCTAAATCATTAGAAAAGTACTTGCCTTCTCAAAGCTTTCAGTGACATCCCATTGTTTAAAGAGTGAACGTCAAACCCTTTAACATAATCGAGTGCTGCCTAACTTAGTTCCCCAATGACTAGTTGGCTTGCTCCCTACCCCACCCCTTCATGAACACTGGTCTTTCTGTGATATCTCTATTCCTTGAATATAGGGATTCTGAAATTTTTTTGCACCGTGGGTTCCTTTGACAGTCTGGTGAAGTGTGTGGACCTCTTCCTAGAGTAATATTTTTCAGTGTATAGAATAATAAACATAAGATTACCATGGAAAGCCATGCTGCAGAAGTAAAATTCTATCTGTCTGTGGACCCCATTGTTTATATCTTTGTGGCTTTATTATGACCCTCTTAGCAAAGAAGTGCCCCTGAGCCTGCCCTTCTGATTATTGAAATCCTTCTCATGTTTCAAAGTCCCTTCAATCCCCATCTCTGCAACTTTACCTTGACTCCCTGCCCTTCTGTACTCACCATGGTGTCCTCTGCCCTCTCAGAGCAGATTATTTGTATTTCTAATTAGTTCTTATCTTTCCTTTGCCCTTTGTGATAATATTTTGTATTAATTGACAAAAAGGACCAGACGCTAATGGGCTACTTTCGCACATTTTGTGCTCACTGGCTTGTAACTCTTTTTAAAGCACTGTGGAATCTGCATATAAAGAGGACACTGAGGTCCAGGGGTTTTGTTGATGGACCAAGATTATACAGCTTGTTGCTCTTACAAATTTATTTCAGGAAGGGAATATTTTATCTTCTTCTTTACGCCTTCTCAGGATCTAAGGAATGATATTGTTCAGTAATGTTTGTTTATGTCGATTTAAAAATCAGAATTGCTGGGAAATACTCATCTCCCTAGTATTGACGAGGAGCCATACTAGGAGAGAGATGTGTACAGCAGTGTTTCTAGTTCAATGTCTATGTCAAACTAACTGTGACTGATTCCTTCTTAACAAACTGAGAACTCTTGTAGTTCCTAGTCGTTTCACAAATTAAAATTTAAACAAGAGTTTTCAGCAGTCAACTCATTAAAATGTTATCCCTTGTTCTGCACTCCTGATGAAGACAGTAATATTAAAAGTAGGACAAATTAAAGAATTTGTTTGGAATCAAAATGAATTCAGGAAATATTTACATTTGTAATGATAAGATCAGTTGTATAACCTATTTCCTATGTTATCCCCTCAGTGAAGACAATAAACCAGTCCAACTTACATTTGTAAGAAAATACATTTTAAATATAATTTACTTGAACAAGTTGCATTTTTCTGTAGTCAAATGCATTCCTGCAAGTTTCTTAAAACAACATTATAGGCTATTTAAAAATAAAACTTTATTTATTCAAATAGATTTTAGCAATTAGTAATGCTTTCTTTTCAAAATGTTGTTTTGAGATTAAAAACCATGTATTTATGATCAGTAATTTCTCACGTGGAAGTTCTTTATGTATAGTAATTATTTTTAAAGGAATTACATCTTTTGATCTGGCAATGCCTTTTAGTATGCTGTGAACTATAATATATAATTCATTATCATTATCCTTCTTTTGTTTTTTTCTGTCATCATATTGTGGCAAATACTAGCTGAAATGTAGAAAGGTAACTGAATTTTTTCTATTTTCATAGCTCCAGATGGTCCTCCTGAAAATGTGCATGTAGTAGCAACATCACCTTTCAGCATCAACATCAGCTGGAGTGAACCTACTGTCATTACCGGACCAACCTTCTATTTGATAGACGTCAAATCAGTAAGACCTGTCTTGTCTTCTCTGAAAGGCAGTATAGAGCATGGTTAGGAATCCAGGTTTTGCAACCAGACTGAATTTTACTCTTAGCTCTGTTAGACCTTAGGCAGCTTCCTTTACTTGTTTATGTTTGTGTCCACATCTGTAAAATAAAGATAGATAATACTACCCAGGGTACAGCATTTTTGTGAGGACTAAGTTAGTCAACATACATAAATAACTTAAAACATTGCCTGATACCTAGTAAATATTCAAGAAGTGCAAACAAAATATTGTTATCACGCTTATTGTTATTTATCTTCAGGGTATAGATGATATAGATAAATGAGGTTGAGTTTAAGTTGACGGTAATATATCGGTTTAAAATACAGTGAAAAAGAACTTAAAATACAAAAGAATGGCCAAGGCATTAGGAGACATAGCTCCAAAATAAGACAATATCAGGGCTTAACTTCGAAAATGATTGAAGCAGAACATGGAAAGGTAGTGTAAATATAAGTGTAAAAAGTTAGCTTCATTCAAGAAAAAGCAAGTAGTTAGGGCATCCTTAGTGGAACATTTGAAAAGAAAAGGCCTGAGAGATGAGGCTCGATTCGGGGGCCGACTTAAAACCTATTGTGGAGTGTGGGTCATGGTAAGTTCAGTGGGGTGCCAATTGTGGAAATAAAGCAGTGTTGGGATACAGATTTCTATTTTACAGAATCAGTATGATCACATTGTAAAGCATAGTTTTAGACCAGTCCTGGGGGTACAAAATTAAAGGAGGCAGGAAACCATAAGAGTAAAACTGGGCAAGAAAAGGAAATGAGTGAGGGTAACAGAATAAAAAAATAATTTAAATATGCAGGATCTGGAGGGAAAAAAATCCATGGATGGTGAGTGAAAATAAAAATCAAGGGTGACTTTTTAAGAGATATGATTTGGAAACTTGTGAGGAGGAATGGATTTGTAGAGAAAAGGCATGGATTCCGAACTAGATGTGTTAAGATGCCTGGGAGTCCCCAGGTGAAGATGCCCATTGACAGGATCATTCATGGATCTGTAGCTCAGGAGAGGAAGTTTGTATTTCCAGATTTGGGAAGCGTTGGTATTGGATGGATGAAATAATATGAATAGATGAGATTACCTATGAAACATTTAGGGTAAGAAACTCTTCTGTAAGGACTAACCTGAAGAAAGTGTCCTGGGGAATACAAACATTTGAGTAAAAGGGACCTGAAAACACTGAATTGGAGTAGCCATTCAGACAGTAGGAAACACAAGCATGCGAGTCAAGCCTCTTGCCTACAGCAGGGTGCTCCACAGTGTGAATAATGCAGAGTTGTTAGCTAGGGTTAGAATTGGAAATTTCTCCTGGCATCCTGCTTGGGTTTTACTGGAGCTGAAGAGCAATCCCTTCTGGTGGCGTCTGAAGCATTAAATTAGGCAATCCATGGTGAATTCTCCTCCTCCTCTTGCTGTATTTATTCATCTCTTCTTTAACTTTTATGATTTTTTAAAATGCTTTTATATTATTTCTTAAGTGGAAATAATTCTATCTCAAAAGACCCGTCATGATTAAAGGAAAACTTAAAGGATTATTGGTACATTTTTTTCTCCCAGTCTTCAGTTTATGATCCTCCTTTTTTAGAGCACATTTGTGAAGACTTTTAGTTCATAATTAGCCAAAAACAATCAACATGAATGACAAATGCTCCAGGAATATCATTAAAAGCAAATTATAAAATGTTAACACTGTGCTCTATTAACTAGAAGATACTTTATTAGGGAAAATAGCTCTCTCATGGAGTTTGGTTGTGTTGAAAGGAGGGAAAAGTAAACCATTAAAAAAAAGGTGATTTATCATCTAATTCTCTCAGTATTCTTACTGAGATTAAAACTGAGTAAGGGAAAGAGAGAAGGATGGAAAGATAACTATTGTAATTGCTTAGTTCGTTTCAGCTACATATTAGCCTCTTCATATGCATTGTATTATTGTATCTTATAACATTTTGATGTAAGTATTATAATCTTACTTTTGCGTATAGGAGAACTGAGGCACAGAGATGATTAAAAAAAAAAAAAACTTCTCAAACAGTTAAGACCTGGCTAAAACCAGCACAATAGTGTGATGGAAATAGGAAAAACTATCAAAAAAGCAAATAAAAATTGCCAAATTGAAATATGTGCTCACCAAAACACATTTGGATCAAAGACAGCAAAAATTCAAATAGATTCTAACACTTCACAGTTTCCCTAGGATTCTTGGAACTAAAGCGGTCTTCCCTTCATTCTTTCAACACAATTCTAGTTTATTTTTTAAAATTTTGTTTTATATTGGAGCATAGTTGATTAATAATGTTGTGTTAGCTTCAGGGATATAGCAAAGTGTTTCAGTTATCCATATAATGTACCTGTTCTTTTTCAAATCATTTTCCCATTTAGATTATTATAGAATATTGACTGGAGTTCCCTGTGCTGTATAGTAGGTCCTTGTTGGTTATCTATTTTAAATATAGTAATCTGTACATGTCAATCTCAAACTCCCAGTACAACTTTAAATACATTCAGATGCCAGCACTGTGCTGGGTCCTGGGTCAAACGCACATCTTTTATGGCTCCTACACTGGCAGGCGGGTTCTTTACCACTAGTACCACCTGAGAAGGCCAGAAGTCATTGGCTCCCAGGCCAAAGAACACGTGCCCTTGAATTTAAGATTTATGCTGCACCCTGGCCTCTGCCAAATACCAGCCACAAGGGCATATTGCTCTTCCCTTAAAAGACTTGAAGCAAAAATTGACACTCTTTAATAAAGACATATGGGCTTCCCTGGTGGCTCAGGTGGTAAAGAATCCACCTGTAATGCAGGAGACCTGGGTTCGATCCCTGGTTCGGGAAGATCCCCTGGAGAATGGCATGGCAACCCACTCCAGTACTCTTGCCTGGAAAATCCCCATGGACAGAGGAACCTGGCGGGCTACAGTCCATGGGGTCACAAAGAGTTGGACAGGATTGAGTGACTAGCACAGCACAATAAAGATATATGGGCTCAGATATCACCCTGGATGATTCTACTGGGAATTGCATTTTCTGGCCTTTTGTTGTTCCTTTTATTTTAAATTTATTATTTAATTGAAAGATAATTGCTTTACAGAATTGTGTTTTCTGCCAAACATCTACATGAATCAGCCATAGGTATACACATATCCCCTCCCTCTTGAACCTCTCTCCCATCTCCCTTCCCATCCCACCCCTCTAGGTTGATACAGAGCCCTGGTTTGAGTTCCCTGAGCCATACAGCAGATTCCAGTTGGCTGCCTATTTTACATATGGTGATGTAATCTTCCATGTTACTCTCTCCATACATCCCACCTCTCCTTCCTCCCCCACCCCCCTCCGCCGAGTCCGTAAGTCTGTTCTCTGTGTCTATATCTCCATTGCTGCCCTGCAAATAATTTCATCAGTACCATCTTTCTAGACTCCATATATATGCGTTAGTATACGGTATTTGTTTTTCTCTTTCTGACTTACTTCACTGTATAATAGGCTCTAGGTTCATCCACCTCATTAGAACGGACTCAAATGCATGCCATTTTATGACTGAGTAATATTCCATTGAGTACATGTACCACAGCTCCTTTATCCATTCATCTGTCAGTGGACATCTAGGTTGCTTTCTTGTTCTAGCTATTGTAAGTAGTGCTGCAATGAACATTGGAGTACATGTGTCTTTTTCAATTTTGAGTTCCTCAGGGTATATGCCTAGGAGTGGGATTGCTGGGTCATATGGTGGTTTTATTCCTAGTTTTTTAAGGAATCTCCATACCATCTTCCATACTGGCTCTATCAATTTACATTCCCACCAACAGTGCAAGAGGGTTCCTTTTTCTCCACACCCTCTCCAGCATTTACTGTTTGTAGACTTTTTTGATGATGGCATTCTGACCGGTGTAAGGTGATATCTCATTGTAGTTTTTATTTGCATTTCTCTAATAATGAGTGATGTTGAGCATCTTTTCATGTGTTTGTTACACATCTGTATGTCTTCTTTGGAGAAATGTCTGTTTAGGCCTTTTTCCTACTTTTTGATTGAGTTGTTTGTTTTTCTGGTATTGACTTGAATGAGCTGTTTGTATATTTTGGAAATTAATCCTTTGTCAGTTGTTTCATTTGCTATTATTTTCTTCCATTCTGAGGGTTGTCTTTTTATCCTTTTTATAGTGTCCTTTGTTGTGCAAAAGCTTGTAAGTGTAATTAGGTCCCACTTGTTTATTTTTGTTTTTATTTCCATTACTCTAGGAGGTGGATCATAGAGAGTCTTGCTGTGATTTATGTCATAGAGTGTTCTGCCTGTGTTTTCCTCTAAGAGTTTTATGTTCCTTTTATTTTTTTAACTTACCAAATACTTAGTAGCTTCTTTCCACCAAGACAAAGATGGAAAATGTAAAGTTCTGCTTCCAAGTAACTCACAGTCTAGAACACCAGAATATAGATAATTATAGAGTATGAGGTAGCCAGTCTTTTTGGAATATAATGTTACAATTAAAGTTTCTGTTATAGGGTACATAATATATAGAGGAGACTGTACAGAGAAGGTTAAATTTAGTAGGCTTAGTGAAGACAGAAAATGAATTTTTGTATGTGCTGCTTTTTGAGGGCACAGTATTCTTTTGGAATTTTACTATATATTTTACTATATATATAAGATATGGTACATCACATGCATTTTATTTCCTACTTTACTAACTGCGATCTGTTACCATTTTTTAATGAAGGCACTGGAATAATTTAATTTTACTTTATAAGATCAGGTCTCATGACCTTCTGGTAGTGTAGAGAGGTCTGACGGAGAAGGCAATGGCACCCCACTCCAGTACTCTTGCCTGGAAAATCCCATGGATGGAGGAGCCTGGTAGGCTGCAGTCCATGGGGTCGGTAAGAGTCGGACACGACTGAGCGACTTCACTTTCACTTTTCACTTTCATGCATTGGAGAAGGAAATGGCAACCCACTCCAGTGTTCTTGCCTGGAGAATCCCAGGGATGGGGGAGCCTGGTGGGCTGCCGTCTATGGGGTCACACAGAGTCGGACACGACTGAAGCGACTTAGCAGCATCAGCTGCTAAGGTCTGAACTCTTCAAAGACCTCGGATCAAATCCTATCGCAGTTACCAAGCAGCTATGGAATCTTGAGAAATTCAGCCCAACTCTATAAAATCAGAACTGAAATAGCTCTAGTAGTCAGCTAAGGAACGTGAAGCTAAGTGGTGAGCAGTGATGAGCTGGAGACCCCTACCCCGTTATAAGAGTTACCCATCATTCATCTTTAGATAATTGTTAGCTAGCATACATTTAAGTCTAGTCTTAGGGGAACTTTAAAAAGCCTTATTTGTATGTGATATTTAAATGTTGACAACCAATTAAACACACACTTTCTGCGCAAGGATACATGAAGCTGATCAGTTGGATTCCTACGCTGATCTGTTTTTCTGCCAGTGGAGTATCTTCCCCTACTGCTCTCTCTCAAGATGGTTCGATCTGTTTGATTTTTTTTTTTAATACTGATATTGTATCTGCTTTTCCTGTGCTTCTTATAGCAATATCTTTTTCAGTTAAGAAACTTAGAAAAGAGAATTTGAACAAATTGAACAAAATTGAACATATTGAACAAAAATACATCTTTCAAAGTTATAAGAAAGGTTCAAGTTGAAAATGAACTTGTTAGTGAGGACAGTGTATCCAACTTACTTTTAAGTGTTTCAAGTCAAGTACCTGATAGAAGCAGGCATAAGGGGATTTTGAATTATTTGTTCATCTCAGGAAAAGTCCTTCTCTTCAGTGCTAGATACGTTAGCTATGTTTAGTCCCTACAGTGAGTAGGCCAGATTCTCTATCAAAGACAGACTGTTTTAATAAATAGTACAACTGTATTTATTGTACCTAAGCATACTCATTTGCACACATTTAATAATTGCATCTATATTAATTGATTCCTTATTTAGTACCATGCATGGTGCTAGATCAGGTTTTCAAACTTCAGTTATGACCACCATTTTAAAAATGAATCGGAATAAAATTTAAAAGAGCAGAAAATATCAAAGTGCATTTTAGAAGTTGTATTTCTGAAAAGCAGTTTGCAGTTATAAAGAATACACATTCACACACATACATCCTGAATGTGTATGGACATTATGTTGCCAAATGTGTTTCACTTTTGTGGGTCACGATAAAAAAAAAAAACCCACAAATTTCTTTGCTAACTACTTCAGATCAGTTTTTTTCTAAATCATCAAAATACTATAATTATTTAGATATTATCACCCTGATCTTACATACATAGAAAGTTAAACACAGGGCATAAATGACTTATAGAATGGAAGTTGCTAAGTGACCAGGTTGGGATCTGAACCCTTGATGACTAAATTCATTCCTCTGTAAAACACTGGAGTAGAAGTTTCATTGACTACAGAGATGGTTTTTGCTTTTTCTGATTATTGTGGTTGATTTTTTTCTTTTACTTTCAACTGTTGAAATAACTGCTAGGTAGTAGACTCTTAAAGTAGCACTTTGGATTTCCCAGGACCATCTGACTGTAAATAAAAGAAATTTTAAATCTTGCCTAGAAAGATATACCAGTTGTAGCTTTCTATTAATATTTTAGTGATTTGTAACTCAAGTGCTGCTTCCTCTATTAGCTATTTTTTTTCTTATAGGTAGATAGTGATGAATTTAATATTTCCTTAATCAAGTCAAATGAAGAAAATAAAACCATAGAAGTTAAAGATTTGGAAATCTTCACAAGGTATTCCGTGGTGATCACCGCATTCACTGGAAATATCAGTGCTGCATATGTGGACGGAAAGTCAAGTGCTGAAATAATTGTTACCACTTTAGAATCAGGTAAGGTATATTTTTCATCATTGCTAAAAATTGACTAAGTGTCTTTCTTACAGTTTCTCACACTCTACCCTACAAAGCATATGTGTTACAAGAAAATTTTAAGCATATAAGCATAAAATTCAATGACTCACTGGGGCTGACAAAAGTGAAGCTTTCTATTTGTATTTTTGAGGCAAAATGGAATTACGTAGTATAGTCAATACTTGTAAATACAGAAATAAATTAGTTCATAATAAGGTATCCAAATGTATTTTTTGTGTGTTTATTTCAACACTAAGTATTTTAAAAGTTGGACAACCTTGCCTAAGAAATGATTTTTCCAACTGTTTATAGCCAATAAAGCTTCACCTTAAATTCTGTTTTAATTATTTATGTCCCATTGTTTAAATGTACATTAAAATAATGATACTCTATTATTGAGGGCTCAGTCAGTAAAGAATCTGCCTGCAATGCAGGAGACCCAGGTTCAATTCATGGGTTGGGAAGATCCCCTGGAGAAGGAAATGGCAACCCACTTCAGTATTCTTGCCTGGAGAATCCCAAGGACAGAAGAGGCTGGCCCAGGCTACTGTCCATGGGGTTGCAAGAGTCAGACACGACTTAGCGACTAAACCACCACCACTCTATTATTAAATTATCTGGGCTTTCCAGGTGCCAAGAACATGCTTGCCAATGCAGGAGACGTGAGAGACATGGGTTTGGTTTTAATCCCTGGGTCGGGAAGATCCCCTGGAGGAAGGCATGGCAACCTACTCCAGTATTCTTGCCTGGAGAATCCTATGGACAGAAGAGCCAATTAACCCCCTACCTATGTTTACCATTTCTGTTCTCTTCACTTAGTCAAGTGGCATGTTTTATTATATAATCTAAGGATTAATGTCAGAATCTGTACAGATTGCCTCAAGTTGGTATGAACAGGGTCTGAGTGGATAGTAAGATTGTAACCTGTGAGAAATTACCGTGGAACGTCAACTTCCTAGAACTTGCTTGCCCCATCCTCCTTCAGACTCCTGATGTTCTTTGCCAGCAGATATATCTCTGGAAAGAGCACATGAAGGATGTGTTGCTATAGTTTATTTGTTGCTATCTGTAAGGTAAGTATAGGAGGTAAAAAAAAAAAATTAGTCTTTTCATTATGCTGTATATTTTATTATCTATAGACTTACTTACCATTCTAAATTGAAAGGTACATCTTATCCTCAGCACCATAAAATTCTACTTGTTTCCATTTAATTGCCATGTATAGTTCAGGTACTTATTTTACTTTTTGTACTTCTCCCTTATCCTGCCCATCTGTGAGAAAAGTTGCTGCTAAACTTGTTCATGTTCATACCCTAAAACTTTGATCAACAATCTTAATGTGACACCTTTTCCAAGGATATTGTAGTTTCATAAATTTTTATTAAATCTCTAAGAATAGATTTTAGATATGAAAACAAAGATATCTGGAGGATAGGAAGTTCTTTCTAACACTCAGATAATTTTTTCATGTATTCAACTTTAAAGCTGATCCTAATTTTAGGAAATCATCTATCATAAAAAGAAATATATATATTCTTATATATCATAAAAATGGATAATAGCAATTGTGAAAATGTGTGTTGAACCAATTTAACTTTTATATCAGCTATGCATTTCTTCACATTGTGATATTTGCACAATAACATATTTATCTGCTTCTCTCTTTTTTTCTATTTATTTACTTATGTTTTGCTTGCCATAGGGAACTATCTCTAGATATCTCTACAAGTGTATATGAATATCTGAGCTATTCATAGTCAAATATGAACAGCCTTCTTCATGGAAATTTGTCACCTAGAATGGAAGAATATATACATTTCAATGTGATTAAAATAAATATGTTCATGCAACCATTAAATTTTATTTTTTTTCTTTTAAATTTTATTTTATTTTTAAACTTTACATAATTGTATTAGTTTTGCCAAATATCAAAATGAATCCGCCACAGGCATACATGTGTAAAAAATACTAATTATATAGTTTGATAAGAACTAGTTCTCACATTTATAAAATAATTTTATCCTGTGTTATTTTTCATAACAATTTATTGATATTTGGCTAGTTATATGTTAGGGCAACTTTTATTTATCAAAAATAAACAGGAATATCTAGAATATATAAAGAAATATTAAAATTCAACACTTAAAAAGAATCTAATCAGACAATTGCAGAGGGACTTCAAGCTGCCACTGCTGGGTGCATGGGTTCAATCCCTGGTCAGGGAACTAAGACCCCACATGCCACATGGCCAAAAAAATGAAAAGAAAACTGACAAAGAACATGAACTGATATTTCACCAGAGAGGAAATATGATTGGCAAATAAACTTAAGATATGTTTTTTCAACACTATTATCTGTTAAGAAAATGTAAATTAAAACCACAATGATACATCAGTATGCATCTACTAGAACAGAAAAAATAATTTTTAAAATAGTAATAATACCAAATGCTGGAAACAGTCCAAAAAGACTGGATCTCTCATACATTGCTAGTGGGAATATAAAAGGGTAAAACTACTGATACAATATAAAAATATTTTGGTAATCTGTAAAACTGAACATGCACTCATGATAGATCCACAAGTTACAATCTTAGGCAGCTATCACAGACAATTGAAAACTTAGTGTTCATACAAATATCTTTATATGAATGTTAACAGGCTTATTAGGAATAACGACAAAATAACTGGAAACAACCCAAATGCTTTTATCATTAAACAAATTCTAGTACAGTGGAACACTACTCAGCAATGAAGACAGAATAAACTGTTGCTATACGCAGCAGCTCTGATCTCAAGGTCATTGTGCTGTTGTCTTTGGCAACTAATAAAACTATGCAGGTGGAGACTGACCAGTGTCGAGGAGTCACGGAGTGCTAATATAAGGGGAGAGCAAGAGGACTTTTCTTTACGGTGACGGAAGAGTTTTGTATCTTGTTTCTGGTGACGGTTACAGTAGTCTATACATGGAATTAAATTGCATAGAACCATACAAAAATACAGGAAAGCATGAAAAATGGTGAAAATTGAATAAGACCTATAGTCAAGTTAATATGATTGTGCCAGTTCTGTTTCCAGGTTTGATATTTAACTACAGTTATATGAGATGTCACCACTGGGGAAAGCTGGGGGAAGGTAACAGGGAATTGAATGTACGATTTTTGCAACTTCCTGTGAGTCTACATTATTTTTAAGTTCAGTGTCATAGGAGTTCATTCTGTGTAAGACACATACATATAAAAGGCTAAATATATAAGCAAATAAATTGGATCACTGTTATGGTTTCTGTGATCTATAAATGTCAATGATTCTATAATGAACCAGCCATTTTGCTTTTCATAATTACATGATTTGTGTAATACTCTTTGTAAAGAGAAATTTGAGAAAAGTTTGAAGCAAATCAGTTTTATATGGAGATCAAAACGAACACAAATTTTTAAATAATTTTAACTGCTAAATACTTTTAGTCCCTAAGGATCCACCTAACAACATGACATTTCAGAAGATACCAGATGAAGTTACAAAATTTCAGTTAACATTTCTTCCTCCTTCTCAACCAAATGGAAATATCCAAGTGTATCAAGCTTTGGTTTACAGAGAAGATGATCCTACTGCTGTCCAGATTCACAACCTCAGTATCATCCAGAAAACTGACACATCTGTCATTGCGATGTTAGAAGGGCTAAAAGGTGGACATACGTACAACATCAGTGTAAGTGTACACAGTTTCTAATTATTCATCTGTTTTACAAAACTGATAGAAAAACTCAGCATTCAAAAATACTGCAGCTTCTGGAATACTACATTTTCCTTATCTCTAGGTGGAATTGCTTAAGACATGCCAAGTGAAAAAGATTTGGGGAAACAGAATTGCTGATTTCCTATTTTAATACAGAAAGTCATGTGAAAATATGTAAATAACAGAAAAGTGTGCACAATTATAGTGGAAATCCAAAAATAAAGCATAAAGAAAACCAACACTAAAAGTTAAAGAGCAGTGATATATAGATAGTTCTGCCTAAAGGGAGACTGTTTCTGTGTGATTATAAATGGAAAATGGAAAAGGAAATAGCAAAAGCAAAGGGCAGAAATAACTATTTGTATGACTGAAATTCACATGTATTTCACACAACTATTGCTAAAAGCATTTTATATCTTAATTCTAAATTATCCATTTTGGAAAGTAAATATATATGTGAGTTCATATACATACACACAGACATAATACACATACAATTTGTTTCACCCTTTCACTATTTTTATAGCATGTCTTGGAATTTTCAAAAAGAACTATATAATTCAGAAAATAATCTATTAAGCATCATAGAACCAACCTAGCTGCTGCGGCTGCTAAGTCGCTTCAGTCGTGTCCGACTCTGTGTGACCCCATAGACGGCAGCCCACCAGGCTCTGCCATCCCTGGGATTCTCCAGGCAAGAACACTGGAGTGGGTTGCCATTTCCTTCTCCAATGCATGAAAGTGAAAAGTGAAAGGGAAGTCACTCAGTCGTGTCCGACTCTTTGTGACCCCATGGACTGCAGCCTACCAGGCTCCTCTGTCCATGGGATTTTCCAGGCAAGAGTACTGGAGTGGGTTGCCATTGCCTTCTCTGAGAACCAACCTAGACAGCATATTAAAAAGCAGAGACATTACTTTGCCAACAAAGGTCTGTCTAGTCAAGGCTATGGTTTTTCCAGTGGTCATGTATGGATGTGAGAGTTGGACTATAAGAAAGCTGAGCACCAAAGAACTGATGCTTTTGAACTGTGGTGTTGGAGAAGATTCTTGAGAGTCCCTTGGACTGCAAAGAGATCCAACCAGTCCATCCTAAAGGAGATCAGTCCTGGATGTTCATTGGAAGGACTGATGCTAAAGCCAAAACTCCAATACTTTGGCCACCTGATGGGAAGAGCTGACTCATAGCCTATTATACAGAGTGAAGTAAGCCAGAAAGAAAAACACCAATACAGTATACTAACCCATATATATGGAATTTAGAAAGACGGTAACGATGACCCTGTATGCGAGACAGCAAAAGAGACACAGATAGAACAGTCTTTTGGACTCTGTGGGAGAGGGAGAGGGTGGGATGATTTGGGAGAATGGCATTGAAACATGTATAATATCATATATGAAATGAATCGCCAGTCCAGGTTCGATGCACGATACTGGATGCTTGGGGCTGGTGCACTGGGATGACCCAGAGGGATGGTACAGGGAGGGAGGTGGGAGGGGGTTCGGGATGGGGAACACATGTACACCCGGTGGTGGGATTGTGTTGATGTATGGCAAAACCAATACAATATTGTAAAAAATAATAATAATAATAATTAATGATTAAAAAAATCTGAGAAAAAAAATGAAAAGACCCTGATGCTGGGAAAGATTGAGGGCAGGAGGAGAAGGGGACGACAGAGGATGAGATGGTTGGATGGCATCACCGACTCAATAGACATGGGTTTGGGTGAACTCTGGGCATTGGTGATGGACAGGGAGGCCAGGCATGCCGCAGTTCATGGGGTCGCAGAGTCGGACACGAATGAGCAACTGAACTGAACTGAAATTCACCCTAAGCGTTCAAGTAGCTCAAGTAACTACACAGTCAAGTAACTAATCTTCAACAAACTCTTTATATCAGAAAACTGTCATTAGTAATTTGTGTTATTTCCCCCACTCACTGTATATCTGACTTGCTAGGACTCTTGTTACACATACCTTTAAATGGACCCCCATTCTAAAAGATCTGTTAGAGAGAAGGTGGTAGTTAAGAGAAGGAACTGACCTAGATTCAAATTCTGGCCCTGCTAGCTTCTTTCAGGGCAGTGTCTGCAAATCTGTGCCTCTTTTTCCTTATCTGAAAAATCAGTAATAGGAATAGTAATTTCTATATAGGATATTAATAGTGATGGGAGGAAACAAATGTTTTGGCTCTCACAAATAAAAGAAAAATAAGAAATAAAGTACAACTAATTCATAATTTTTGAATTATGAGTGGGTCTTCGTTGCAGTGCACGAGCTTCTCATTGCAGTGGCTCCTCTTGCTGCAGAGCACGGGCTCTAGCTGTGTGAGCGTCAGCAGCTGCAGCTCACAGCCTCTAGAGCCCAGGCTCAGTAGTTGTGGCACAGCTTAGCTGCCCTGTGGCATGTAGAATCTTCTCAGACCAGGCATCAAACCTATGTGCCCTGCTCTGGCGTGTGGCCTGTCATTCACTGTACCACCAGGGAAATCGACTAGTTCATAATTTAAAGAAAAATCAATCTTTGGATTATTTGCAAGGTGCAATTTTCATTGTCCTTAACACCTGAGAATTTACTAGAAATGTGTAACTTTCACATGGGTCCTAACCTAATGAGTCAAAACCTATAGATTTTCATTTTCCAGGGTTTGTGAGTGACTTCTTTCCTCACTACAACTTGAGAAGCACTGCCCAACTGTATTATTCCACTTAAATGTTAGGTTGTAAAGAAATATAAATAATTAAACACATTTAGCATCACTTTTCATTTTAAATACTTTCTTTTTGAAGTTTACATACACCAGTAAATATTTCCTTTATATATTTTTTAAGCTACATTTTATAGGCTTGGTTTATTTACTATACCTGCCACATCATATATGTTACTTTAATTCAATCAAAATACTTCTAAACTGTGCATAGGGTGGAGGGTGGACCACTAATGTATGAAACAAATTTATTAATTCCAGTCAAGATGCATTCTGAATTGTGTTTATTGAATATAATGAAATTGGCAAGAACACAGTCATTATTTTATTAATATATAGCAAGATACAGTGAATTAAAAAAAGAGCCTGTGTCTGCAGCTTCCTAAGCACAAAGTTGATTGAAAGGATTCACATTTGTGTAAATCACCCTCTGCAGATACAAACAGAAATGCTTTATGTGTATATGCTGCATTATGCAGGTTATAGCGTCAGATACTTAGGGGCAGGGGTGAAGCAGGGCAGAGAGGCCAACTTTCAGAGGGATGATTTAATACAGGAAAACTGGGAGGCTGAGGGAATAGGGTTTCATCTCAGAAGGAAAAAAAAAGAGAATCTTCAATATGGATTTAAAGAAAGCTGGAGTTACCTAGCTACACAGAAAAGGAACAGATGTTAGAGTAGATGAAGAGAGAGTGTAGACACAGTGACTCTTCTGCTCTCTCCTCCTACGGGTTCAAACAGAAGCCACATCTTTCTTAGTCTCTGTGAGGGGCTGTTAGGTCACTGAGCCTTTGTTCTCAGGGCTTAGGACCATAGTATCAGTTGTAAGAACTAGTTTACTGCTAACATTCTTCCTCCATATATTACATAAATTTAAGTGCAAGAAAATATAATAGACTATATGAATTGTTTTTTAAAAATAGAATAATTTTTAAATGACGTATAATCATAATTGCTTATACATACACCTGTGCAATAATTTGAAAATAATAAGATGCTTTTTTGTTTTAGGTTTATGCAATCAATAGTGCTGGTGCAGGGCCAAAGGTTCAAATGAGAATAACCATGGATATTAAAGGTACATGAACTGCCTTCCCATGAAATGCTATTGTCTTAAAAGTAATTATAATTTATATTCTGTATTAGAGTTATGGATGTAGGTAAGCTTTTAAATGATGTGTATACATACAGTAAGTATACATTAAGTAATAAGTAGTAATATATGCTTAATAAAGCTATAATTAAAATACCTAAATCATGAGGCAAATTACCATGTTAATTACAGAGGCTGTCTGCTATATTTCTTTTCCACTAAATTGAAATTTTGCTGAGACAAACTTTATAATTGTATTTTATGATTTTTAAATTTTATTGAAAAGAAAACTTCTTTAAATTGCCCATGACTGGACTTTGACTAGTTCTAAGTAGATTCTCTGACTGATCTTTTTTTGAAAGTCAGATTCTTCTAAGTTAATAAAATGGTGTTTACTGAACTACCATATAATCAACTTTATGATTCTGGCTATAAAGTAGATCTATCAGTTCATCATTGACAGGGATTTTTTTCATAGAAAATATATAAAACTTTAGAGACTCCCTTCCCTCACCAAATTCCACAAAACCCACAGAAGATTATTAAAAGGACTTTAGGGCCACTCAGTTATTCAGGGTGCCTTCTCAAGAATGAAAACAGGCACACAATTTTGTCACTGCTCTAAAAACCTGTGTAAAACCTGCAGAGAGATTAAAAAAAAAAAAGAGAGAGAGAGCTTCAATAGAATTCCACCTGATCCTCTTTCTAAAATGAAAACCATCTTCTCTCAGTCTTCGGTAACTACAGGCAGCACAGTGATTAAAACGCCATCTTTAGGCTGGTCGAGGGTCGAGTCCCGGAGGTTGAATCCTGGGTTGGCCACTTGCTACCTTGTTTGGCCTTAGACAAGTTTCTTAACACCTCTAAGCTTGTGTAATAGAGATAATACTAGTTCCTACCTTGTGTTGTGAGGGTTAAGAGAGAATCTGAAAAACCCACAGTGTCTAGAAACTTGCTTTGATAAGGATAAGAAATATTCACTGTAAGATGAAGCTGATAAATTTTATTTTTTCACCATTGGGTAATTTATATAACTGTAATACTATTTGTTATTCAGTGGCAGACTTACTCATATATTCAACATGTAACAATAGATGCATTATATTTAGTAAAACTTCCCATTTCAGATACTTTGCTCATCCTCCAGTAAAGATGTCTAATTCTGACTTCCCACACCTTACATAGAGCAGATAGACTCATGACCAGTTATCTAGAGAAGATGGGTGAGTACTGGTAGCAGTGATGGGGTCTAAAAAATTGAATTTTTCTCCAGTAATATGCCTAATTTTATTAATGACATGGAGTAACATTGGATTAACAATTGTATCAATTTGGACAGTACCATCCAATGACAGATTCCTATGACTAGAGAAACCTTGTCTTGGGGGCTCCCCAGTGGCCTCCCTAGAACCTGGAGGCTGTTCCTGCCACATCCTTTCTTCCTTCCTTCTTGTCATTTACACATGTCAGAATTGTGATCTTGCCACCTACTATTGCTCCCTCCTCCCCTATTCTTCACAAATATTTCCCCCAGTAAACTTCCTGCATATCTAATATCATCATAACTCTGACATCTCAGAGGAGTGAGCTAAAGAATTGAGTCAAAAAGATTTGGTTCATGTCCTGATACTTCCCTTTCACAGCTATGTGGCATAAAGCTGTTTTCCTCATTTATCAAATGGAAATGATATTGCCAAGATTATGACGTGGTTAAAAGGCTTTTTAAAAAGATTTTATAAATATGGGAATTGAAGTTTGATTAAGCAACTTTACTGATGCTCAAACAGCTAGTGTGTGGAGCTCTAAGATGAAACAAGCAGAACTTCTACAAATATTATTTTTGAAGATACTTGTATGCATTGATGGTAAAATGTGAATTATGACACTTGTAGAAATTATTCTGGAAATATGTGTTAAAGTTAAAAGTACATATATCATTTGCTCCAGAAATCCTGCCCTTGGGAGTATATTCTATAGAAATAAAAGAATCAGTGAGTAAGACTTAAGATATAAGGCAGATTAGTGAAGCAAATGTTCAAAGACTGAAGGAAAAGTGAATTCCCATCACTCGGTGAATGATTGAATAAATGTGACGCAGTTGTACCATGACATATAATATAGTTATTAAGAAGAATGAATTAACCCAGAACTTGGTGACTTGAAAAGATTTACACAGTCATTGTAATAAAAAGCAATATGTGGTGTAATTATAATACTTAACAGAGCCCCATTAAAACGTATCAGTGAGAAAAATCCATTATGTATGACTGTATGTATTTTTATATGATTATGTGAGCATAAAGAAAAATGAGAGGATATCATCTAGTTGTTTGGTATGGATAATTGTGGGGTTGGAGGACAGGGCTCCTGGTATGCCTAGAACAGAAATTAGTGAACCAGCTAAAGGAAGTAAGAGAAAAAAAAAACACTAAAATAGTATGATTTAATACATTTGTGAAAATTTTATATATATATGTATATATGGTTTGAATTTCTTTAATACATGAAGAGGAATCAGATGTCTGAAAATCACACCTGGGCTCCATTATCTCAGACAAGTCTCAAATATATAATTATATCATTAGGAGGTAATAATTGCCAAATATCTGCTGTATCCAAACAAAAATGTTTCATGTTATTTAGGTTTGTCATCACTTTATCTGTAAATTACCTGCATGAAAGGAGAATTTAAAATGATTTTCTCTTTTCTGTTAAGAACAAAAAATCAACAGGTAGTGATATTTCGTCTTCATGTTTACAGCTCCAGCACGACCAAAGACCAAACCAACCCCTATTTATGATGCCACAGGAAAACTTCTTGTGACTTCAACAACGATTACAATCAGAATGCCAATATGTTACTACAATGATGACCACGGACCAATCAAAAATGTACAAGTGCTTGTAGCAGAAGCAGGAGGTATCATCACATGCCAGGTTATCTTGTTAAATTGTGGAGTGTGGACTGCTGAATGCTAAAGACATTTCCATTCAAAATTAGTAATATAAGATAGACTCTTGATTATTACACATCTTTTGAGCTTAGTAGATTGTCAATAGTATCATTAATTTTACTGATCATTAATTTATGCCTAAATAGTTTACCAAAATTAAAAGACATGTGCTTAAAATATTTATGTATTCTATATGCTGGTAGGATTTTGGCAGGATGCAGTCTTGATAGCTTCTTTGAAGGTGGGAAAGAGTCACTCTTGACTGAAGAATGCTTTTTCTCTGAGACGTCATTCTCCACAACAGTGTCTATGGATTCATGTGTGATGGGATGGATAGGGTTACCTGCTTATCCAGGTAGATCAGTTGAATCATTCCTGGTGGTTCAGAAAGTAAAAGATGTTGCATCCAGATTTTCCTCATGCAATTATAGAAATGCCTTTTATAAATGTGAAAATACATTTGGATATGACTTGTAATAATTCTTCTTTTTTCTGAAAATAGCTCAGCATGATGGAAATGTAACAAAGTGGTATGATGCATACTTTAATAAACCAAGGCCATATTTTACAAATGAAGGCTTTCCTAACCCCCCATGTACAGAGGGAAAGGCAAAGTTTAGTGGCAGTGAAGAAATTTACATCATAGGTGCTGATCATGCGTGTATGATTCCTGGTAATGAAGACAAAATCTGCAATGGACCTCTGAAACCAAAAAAGCAATACTTGTAAGTATAGTTTATGCTTACTATGCATCATGATAGCAAGCTAGTTGACATTTTTAACCCATCCATCTACTCCTCCTTTTATTTTTTCCAGTAAGTACTGGATATCCATAATGTATTGTGACCTGATGCATGATAAAGATCAACAAGGCATTGTCCTTTCGTTCAGTAAAAGTACAGTTCTAGGGAAAGCAGGCAAACTTATATTGTGGTTTGAAATAAGCAACTAAGGGCAATATGAATATTGTGCAAACTGGAGAACTCAGGAGAATTTAATTCTTTTCGTAAAGGGCTATGTGACTAATGTGTGATGTTTTGTCTTATTATTCTGCCATGCATGCTGATGTATGTACAGTTTTAGAAACACTATCCTTGTCTTCCAGTTAATTGTGGCTTCCCTTTACTTCAGTCATAAGAATCATTTTCAGCTCTTCATATTATCAAACATCTAGATGATGTATTAAAATATTTATAATTCACTTTAGTATTTGGTATTCTGTAGATCATAATACTCGAATATAAAAACAGATGTTGATATTTTAGCTCTATTAAATGCTTTGCTAAATTTGGCTTTTTTCCTACTAAGTTGACTATTAAATCATTACTATACTTTTTAAAAATTTAATTTCCAAAATATAATTTTAATACTAAATTTGAAAAATACAGCTAATTTCACTTTTGCCTACTAGTTAAAGCGTTATTAAATTCTTCATGAACATCCTAGGGCAACTTAACATTAGAAAGAGAAGTTAGAGCTTTTTTTTTTTTTTTACAAATGCCTATTATCTGTTATTAAGAACACTTACTTGGTTACTAAATTATGCCCTGAGATTAATCATCATACAATAATAGTTACAGATATGATATACTACAAAGTTTTATATCCAAGAATTATTGATTTTGCATAATTTTACCAAATCATTTCATATAAACCATAAAATCATAAGAATTTGAGAACAGCAGAGATTATTAATGTAGATTGATGTTATGTTTTAAAATAAGGTAAATTTTGGTTGTCTCTGTGCTGATAGAATTATCCAGCAATTTTTAAGGTTGATTTTCTTCTGTACCCATTTTCTATGTTGTATGTCATGGAAGCATATAAAGTGAAAATATAGCTATGCACACTCAGAATTAATAAGCATTATTCTTTATTTACATGTGAACAAGGTAAGTTTTATATGATCATTCTAAATCTGACTTACTGGTATTTTCAAAGGTGGCTAAAGTGTAGTAGTTATGTTTAATTTAAATTGTGCTTGTGCTGACATTAATTAATTTCATCTGAACAAATCTATGAGAAAGATGATCTATTGAATCTGATTAACTGCTGACTATTCATGAATCTGGTCAAATTTTTCATCACACTCTGATGAAGTTGAAAAGGTCTGTGTCCAGGATAATTGTTCATCTCACATAAAGATACTATTTGTTCTGATGGTGGCAGATTTCTAAGTTTATACTTTGTAAATTCATGTTCTCTGAACAAAAATGTCTTTTTCCACAGCTATTTGTTTAAATTATACATGGGAAAAAAAAAAGTCATATGTAAATTGTTTTTCTTCTTCCACAGATTTAAATTTAGAGCCACAAACATCATGGGACAATTTACTGACTCCGATTACTCTGATCCTGTTAAGACTTTAAGTAAGACATTTTTGTAGTTTAATTTATAATCTCAACATGCTAATCATAGCTGTAATGTTCCTTAGTAAATGTATTCCATGACTGAATGTTCTCAAGTATAAAGTCACTTCAAGGTTAATTATGTTGACTAAGACAGAAGCAGTATTTATAATACTCTTTTTAAGTGATGGACTCCATCTATTCAAATTTGGATATAGGTTTCAATATGGTGTTCAGTCTAGGCTGATGTGTATGGACATTACACTAAGAAAATATTTGTTTTAATATGCAGTCTTCTAAGTAAAACATTTTTACTTCATAAAAATGAAAAAGGATTAAGGAAATTTTTCTGAAATAATCCTAAAAGTTAGAAGCTTATCAGTCTTTGTAAGTTTTCTGTCTGATCAGTGCTTTCCTGAGTTTTTCCATTGTATCCACCCAGTCAGGCCTGGATAAGTACTCTTCAGTCAGATGCAAGTATACTTCCTCCTTTTCTCTTTCTCCCCCTTCCTCCCCTTCTTACTGCTACTTCTTTCTCTCCTCCGCCTCCTTCACCATCAACGTATCTAACATTAAATATTCTGCTCCAGACATACTCTGAGGTCCTTAGTATGTGTTAACTGATGGATTCTTCACAATGATCCTTAATTTAGGTCAGTGGTTCTCAACAGACTGATTTTACTGTCTGGGGATTTGGCAATGTCTGGAGCCATTTTCGGTTGGGTTGTCCTCTAAGTGTGGGGATTGAGCTCGTGGCATCCCGTGGGCAGAGAGGTCAGAGGTACGGCTGCCTGTCCTCCAGGGCGTAGGCAGGCCCCTCCAGCAAGGAATTATCTAACCCCTAATCAATGTGCTGAGGTTCAGAAACCCTGTTAGGTTGCTAATGTTAGTTCCATTTTGCAGATGAGGAACCCGTGGCCCAGATTCAGTAATTAAGTGGCTCTACCAGCACAAATTTTATAACCATCCTGCAAATGCAGGATTTAGATCTGGATTCAAATCTTGACTCTCTTTTCTCAAGTGGTAATTTCTATTACCCTCAGAGTTTCCTTATTTGGAAAATGGTGATATTATCTGCCTTGAAAGATTTATGTAAAACAACACGGGTAAATATATTAACCTTTTATAGTTAATAAAAATGCTGAATGCCTAATAGCTTCTTTTTGATAGGTTATAATGAAAGATTTTAAATTATACTTCCTTGGGAGCAATTCTTTCCCTCGGACTTCTCTGAGTAATTCACGACTTTGTGTGTCCTGTGTATCAGTCTCTGAGCCTGTGGAACTCTGTGTTGTTCAGATCCACAGTATATATCACCAGTGCAATAGATTTCAGTGAGAGTTATGGTTGAGAGAAGATAGAAAATGTTCCAGCATTTTTAGTTAGAAATTCTCATCTGGTTCTGGACCATTAATTGTATAAAAAGCCAGTTTCTGCTCATATGGCTTAGAGAAATGACATTCTGTAGATACAGTGCTAAAAAGAGATTACTCTGTTGTATTGTTTGCTGTGTATTATTCATCTCACAGCTTCTTGGGTTTGTATAGATTATTGATATGAGGACAGCATATTCAACTGGTTATCTGGAGTATAAAGTTGACACATCTGGGTTAGTAGGAATGAAAGAAGAGGGAAAGTCAAGCATTAGGAACCATAGTGCACAGGGACGTGAGTGAGTCCTCAGGTACTACAAAACAGCATCCTTGTGGCCACGGATGTACCCCATTCAGCACTGGCCACAGGTGGTCTCAAGACGTTTCTCAGCGATGGTCTCTTCTTTTTCTTCCTGTCTCTCACAGCCAAGGCAGTGGCATACAATAAGTAATTCTAGAAGGCAGGAGAAATACGCTTGTTAAGCTCTCGGATTCCTCTCCTGGAATCACCACCACCGCCCGAGTCACCCAGGTGCTAATGTGTGTGTACCCTGGTAACAGCAGGAGTGTCAGAGGATGTGATATACAGAAGGAAGGGCAGAGCACCAGATCTTACCAAGGTTAGAGGAGGCACTGGGGAGCCAGACTGGACTCGGCAGGTGGAATGCCATTGGGGTGGTAAGGGGTAGTGACAGGGAAGGCTCATATGTATCTATAATCAGTTTTTCAGGGTTAATGTTATTTGTTGGAGAAGGAAATAGCAACCCACTCCAGTGTTCTTGCCTGGGAAATCTCATGGACAGAAAGCCTGGCAGGCCACAGTCCATGGGGTCAGAGAGAGTCAGACGTGACTGAGCATGCATAGACCCGTGACATAAGGACAGCCTTTCAGGTTCCTCCTTAGAGTGGCCTTCAGTGGGCTCTCTCCTGGCGGATAGCAGCTCGATAGTAGGCTTTTGTTCTGTAATGCTCACTCTGACCGCACGGAATTCTGCTACCTAGATAGTTATCTGTAGCTAGTAAAACAGTACTGGGCAGAAGTAGATGGAGTTTAAAGGATGCAAGCCTCAGTTATGGTGAAATGAAATGTTCAGATTTGTAATGTGTCATGTACCACTGGAGCAGAATTCTTTGATCTAGAACAAAGTAGCTCAGTCATTCTGCTGGTGAATGGATGTAACATCATCAATTTCTGGCCTCACATCATTATTATTTTTACCTAGCTATTGGATATTGTGGTTCTGGGTCTGTCCGGTTCACTCTGATGAGTCAGGCACTAAAGTGCACCCTCCAGAAAAGATGCTGGCCTCAGTTGATATTCATAAAATGCCATGAAGTCATAGTTTTTGGAAAAATAACATTGCTGGGGAGGATATAGTAGAAGGACTCAAAAAAAGAAATAAAGTTGACCATTTCTATAGTGGGCAGTGGTCAATGGCAATAATGATTTCACAGCTGTGAGAGTAGGGGCCAGCAAACAGTAAATGCATTGGTATAATATCCCTGGGGTCATAAGAGTACAAAGGATGCACTTTGAGTCCTCTGTCTCTAATATGTCATGTATAGGATACAGGACTAGTGGCTCCCAGCATTTCTCACAAGCCTGCCCAGTACTTGGGTGTATCTCACACTTTAGCCAAAAAAGTCTAGGTCCCCTCTAGGTCATCAAACCACCACTGGATGTACAGTCATTCACTGGTATTTTGCACCCCACAGGCAAGGAGCTTCAAGTTGAGTTACCCATCAGTACAGTCTTCAGGATTTAAGCACCTTTTGAAGGCTGTGTTTTGAAGTTAGTATAGGACAGGCACTTATAACACTGGCCATTTTGATAGTGGCTGCGACTGTAGAGATATTATTATTGGGATGTTAAATTAGGGGCATGAATCCCTGATGAACTAAAAGGCTTAAGATTAGTGAAAAGGCTAGCAGCGGGGCAAGCGAGAAGGGGCCAGACAGGGCTTTGCTAAATAAAGACGAATAAGGTGGAAGAGGAATCACACCTGGGGAAGTCTTGATGACCTGTAGGAATAATGCAAAATGGCACGTGCCATCATTTTAATCCTAAAGATATACTTACAACTTGCTTTTATTTGCATTCAGGACTGAGCCTTAGAATTTTTATTAACCAAATTCACAAGAATTCTTAAATTCATTTGTAAAAACTCCTCCTTAGGTATATAAGTTTATGGAAACTGCTTGCAGGCAATGTTTTGATTACAAGGTTTCATTATAGAGGAGTCCTGTGATTTGAACAGCAGACACTCCTTTATGTACCTCACAGGGCTTCATTAAAGCTGAACAAGAGGAAACAAACTCCATGGCAAAGGCACTCTGTGATTGGTTTGTTTGTTTTTTGTCATAACATTCCTCATTTAATTACTGTACTAACGATGAAAAGTTTCATTTTTCTTCCCAAGTGAGAATACTGGGTCACTATATATGTTTTTGTGACAAAAGGAACGGGGGGAAGTTTTATGATGTTCACAGGCAGTAGTGATGTGATAGTGAAGCTCGTAAACTCTGCAGCCAGACAAGCATGTTTCAGGCCATTTTGGCACATATAGAACTTGTGACTTTGAATTAGTCACTTAACAAATTAACCTCTGCAAGTCTCATTTCCAGAAGTAGAATAATACCCAATTCATAAACTAACTGGGCTTCCCTGGTGGCTCAGACAGTAAAGAATCTGCCTGCAATGCACAAAACTCAGGTTCAATTCTTGGGTTGGGAAAGATCCCCTGGAAGAAGGAAATGGAAACCCACTCCAGTATTCTTGCCTGGAGAATCCCATGGACAGAGGAGCCTGGCGGGCTACAGTCCATGGGGCAGCAAAGAGTCAGACATGACTGAGCAACCTACACTTTCACTTCACACTTTCATAACTGGGAGATTAAATCAGATGAATGTACAGATTAATGCTGCTGCTGCTGCTAAGTCACTTCAGTCGTGTCCGATTCTTAGCGACCCCATGGACTGCAGCCCACCAGGCTCCTCCATCCATGGGATTTTCCAGGCAAGAGTACTGGAGTGGGGTGCCATTGCCTTCTCTGACAGATTAATGAATAAGGTTATTAATAAATATATGAAACATTTTTTACTTATGTGCCAAGCCCTTCATGAGTGTTTTTCTCTATATAGCCTCATGTATTTTTTCACTACAACCCTATAATGTGATTTCCTATTTATGGGTATCCCTAATGCATTGCTAAGAAATCTGAAGCTGGGTCTTTAAGCAGCTTGCCCAGGGTTACAGAGCTGGGGAAGTACACCACCAGCTTTTAGACCCAGGCAACCTGACTTCAGGCAATGTTGTGTTGCCTAGAAATTACTAAATGCCCTGGTAGCTTTCATTACTATTGCTAATTTTTCTGCTCCTGCATACTTCCTATCCTTGCTGTACCATTTTCTCCTCTCAATATTTTGAACTATTTCTAGCTGTTCTCTTTTCACCTTCTCAGCGTTTTAAGGCTAACATTAATACATGAGTATGCTTTATTTTTACACATAAAAATGCAGTAATTCCTTTTGTTTTTTGTAAACAATAAGTGTGACTTTTCTCTACATCCTGGAAACAATAGTATCTACTTCTAATATTTTACATAGCTGATATATGAAAGTAACATTTATTTAGGGTATTTTAATAGATATTTCTTGAATTACAACATAGAATGACTTCTGGTAAGCTCTTTGTACAGTATTTAAATATTCTGGATGGCTAGTACAGGGCTGAAAGAAAACTTTTTTAACTGAAGTTCTGTCATAATAAATGAGTTAAAAGCTCAAATTCACATTCTCTTATGTGATATGTATCTGTAACTAGGAGCTATATAACTCATTTAAATTCAAGCTTCTTCTTAGAAATATAAATGTAGCTTAAAAAGTCAGATCCATAGGCTGAGTTTAAGTAATGATAATTTTAATCAAAAGATAATACTTGTGAAAAATTAGTGCTTTATAATTATGATTTGATTAATTACAGTAGAACATTGTTATGCAAATAAAATGATTTGACCTTTCATAAGATTTTAAGTCTTGTCAGGAAATGACTTGTATGAATTACAAAAAGAATGCTCATACTTTCAAGCAGAAGAGTTCCATTTTCTGTGAGAGGACTTAGAGAACAATTTCATTCTGTACTGGTAATGCGATGGGTACATACACAGCAGTGAGTCAGCATCTGTCCTGGACAACCACAGTGCGTTGTGTCCTTTCCTAGTGGTACACTTGTAATGCACGTGCCAAAAGGATTACCTACTTTTATTAATACATTATTTGTCATTTCTTCACTTCACTTGGCTGGTGCTTTGGAATGGTAATTGAATTGGAAAATTCCTATGGTCTGTGAAATCATTTTTTTCCCACTGGATTACAGAAGGGAAGCAAAAAGCAAAGGAGAAAAGGAAAGATATACCCATTTGAATGCAGAGTTCCAAAAAATAGCAAGGAGAGGTAAGAAAGCCTTCCTCAGCGATAAATAAGAGGAAAACAATAGAATGGGAAAGACTACAGATCTCTTCAAGAAAGTTAGAGATACCAAGGGAACATTTCATGCAAAGATGGGCTCAGAAATGGTAGGGACCTAACAGAAGCAGAAGATATTAAGAAGAGGTGGCAAGAATACACAGAAGAACTGTACAACAAAGATCTTCATGACCCAGATGATCGTGATGGTGTGATCACTCACCTAGAGCCAGACATCTGGAATGTGAAGTCGAGTGGGCCTTAGAAAGCATCACTACAAACAAAGCTAGTGGAAGTGATGAAATTCCAGTTGAGCTCTTTCAAATCCTGAAAGATGATGTTGTGAAAGTGCTGTATTCAATATGCCAGCAAATTTGGAAAATTCAGCAGTGGCCACAGGACTGGGAAAGGTGAGTGTTCATTCCAATCCCAAAGAAAGGCATGCAAAAAAAATGCTCAAACTACCGCACAATTGTACTCATCTCACATGCTAGTAAAGTAATGCTCAAAATTCTCCAAGCCAGGCTTCAGCAATACGTGAACCGTGAACTTCCAGAGAACTTTTAAAAGCAGCTGGTTTTAGAAAAGGCAGAGGAACCAGAGATCAAACTGCCAACATCCGCTGGATCATGGAAAAACCAAGAGAGTTCCAGAAAAACATCTATTTCTGCTCTATTGACTATGCCAAAGCCTTTGACTGTGTGGATCACAATAAACCGTGGAAAATTCTGAAAGAGATGGGAATACCAGACCACCTGACCTGCCTCTTGAGAAACCACAGGTCAGGAAGCAACAGTTAGAACTGGACATGGAACAACAGACTGGTTCCAAATAGGAAAAGGAGTTCGTCAAGGCTGTATATTGTCACCCTGTTTATTTAGCTTATATGCAGGATACATCAAGAGAAATGCTGGGCTGGAGGAAGCACAAGCTGGAATCAAGATTGCCGGGAGAAACATCAATAACCTCAGATATGCAGATAATACCACCCTTATGGCAGAAAGTGAAGAACTAAAGAGCCTCTTGATGAAAGTGAAAGAGGAGACTGAAGAGGTTGGTTTAAAGCTCAACATTCAAAAAACAAAGATCATGGCATCTGATCCCATCACTTCATGGGAAATAGATGGGGAAACAATGGCTAACTTTATTTTTCTGGGCTCCAAAATCACTGCAGATGGGGACTGCAGCCATGAAATTAAAAGACACTTACTCCTTGGAAGGAAAGTTATGACCAACCTAGATAGCATATTAAAAAGCAGAGACATTACTTTGCCAACAAAGGTCCGTCTAGTCAAGGCTATGGTTTTTCCAGTGGTCATGTATGGATGTGAGAGTCAGACTATAAAGAAAGCTGAGCACTGAAGAATTGATGCTTTTGAACTATGGTGTTGGAGAAGACTCTTGAGAGTCCCTTGGATTACAAGGAGATCCAACCAGTCTATCCTAAAGGAGATCAGTCCTGGGTGTTCATTGGAAGGACTGATGTTGAAGCTGAAAATCCAATACTTTAGCCACCTGATGCAAAGAGCTGACTCATTGGAAAAGACTGTGATGCTGGGAAAGATTGAGGGCAGGAGGAGAAAGGGACAACAGAGGATGAGATGGTTGGATGGCATCACTGACTCGATGGACATGGGTTTGGGTGGACTCTGGGAGTTGGTGATAGACAGGGAGGCCTGGAGTGCTGCGGTTCATGGGGTCACAAAGAGTCAGACAGGACTGAGCGACTGAACTGAACCAAGACTCCAAGGTCTAGTGACTCAGTGCTACCTGATAAAGATGATTCTTTATTCATCTTCATGTTTCCTTTCTCAAGCATATCCAATTAGGAATGAGCATGTTAAAATATATGAAACAAGCCATTTATATTTTAATGTGCAAAAAAGGTGTATCTAAAATACTTTATGAGCTCTTATATGCTCATTTAGTGTCTTCTAAATTTAGGTGAAGATTCTAGGTGACCATGAAACTCTGATAAATGTTTAAGATTCACTATTTATTCAAATCCACCATGCAGAGGAGCCATAGAAACTCTCTTAGATTGTTAACATTTATAAGCACCAAGCCACGGGAATAAAGGTAAAAGATTAATCCCTGTGTATTTTACACACAGTTAACCTATGTTGTCACTTGTTTTTAATACTTTTTACAGTAAAATTATATAACTTAAGATAATTACTAATTATATTAAAAAACAAACACTTATAGTTATTTGGCTTAATGCCTAATCTTCAACCTGAAAACTTTTAATTTCTACTTCAAAACTGAATTTTTAATCAGTAAATTTAGAAAGTATTTATTGAATATTTGCTATGTGCCTGATATTATTCTCAGACTTTGCATACAGTTGTGAATAAAATAAAGACACCTGTCTTCAGGAATCCTACTTCTGGACTGGTAATAGGATAATAAATAAATGAATTTTAAGATATGTTAAGAGTGTTATAGAGAGGAAAAAAGAGTAGAACAGAGTGCAGAAGAGGCAGGAGGGGTAAGACAGGAGGTGGAGGAGCTGTAACTTTCCATCCTAATAGGGTAATGTCTGAGTCCGCTTGGGCTGCCATTACAAACACCATAGACATAGCGTAAACAACACGGTTACTTTCTCACAGTCCTGGAGGCAGGCAGTCCAGCACAGAGCTCCGGCCGGTTCTGGATGTGCTGAGCGCTCTCTTCCTTTTCACTGTGTCCTCCTGTGGCCTTTCCTCAGCATGTGCACGCAGAGGGAGAGAATAGGCTTCTGGTGTTCTCTTTTTAAAAGGACACTAATTCTGCTCAACCCTTAAGACCTCAAATAACTTTAATTTCATCCCTACTCAAATACGTGTTAGGGTTTCAGCACATGCGTTTTGGAGGGACACATACACTCAGTTTGTAAGACGCTTCATTGACTAGCTGATATTTGAGAAAATTCTTGAAGGTAATGACATGGCTCCCCAGGAAGATCTACGAGAGAAATCCCTTTCCAGGCACAGGAAGAAGCTGGACAAAGCCCTATGTCAAAAGCGACCTGGCGTATCCCACGAACAATAAGGAGACAGTCTGGCTCCAAAGCAGTAAGCTAGATGGCGACTGGAAGGGAAGTCAAGAGATAACAGGGAACCAGTGTGTTAAGGAGGGACCAGAGACCATTAACCTATGGACAAAGGCCATTGGAAGGACTTTGGATTTTGTCTGTGAGAGATGAGGAGGATTTTAAGTAGAGAGGTAATATTTTAAAAGCATTATTCTTGCTTAACTATGCTGAGAATACATAGAAGACAAGGATAGATACAGGAAGACTTGTTAGGTGTCCATACAATAATTCGTGCAAAACAGGATGATGGCGTTGATCAGGTTACTTGCAGAAGAGGTAGTAAAAGGTGTATAGAGAGTACACAAAAGGTTTGAATAGTATAATGAACCCCAAGTACCTGTTAAATTTGCCACATCTCTATTTGTGCATTTGTCATTTTATCTCTGAAGCGTTATCTTCCACTCCAAATACTTTAGCTTATTTCTCTAATAAGTCTGTTTTTATTATATTGTTGCAGTTAAACAAAATTAATGTTAAATCCTTGATATCATGTAAAACCACCTACTTTCAAAACATCCTCTTTTTTTTTTCTTTATAACTTTTTTGAAACAGGATCAAATGAGAGGTTCACACAGTATTTCTGACTTTTGTTTCTCTTAATCTGGGCTTCCCTGGTGGCTCAGATGGTAAAGAATCCACCTGCAATGCAGGAGATGCAGGTTAGATCCCTGGGTTGGGAAGATACCCTGGAGAAGGAAATGGCAACCCACTCCAGTATTCTTCCCTGGAAAATCCCATGGACAGAGGATCCTGACGGGCTATAGTCCATGGGGTTGCAAATAATCACACACAACTGAGTGACTAACATTTTCAGTTTTTACCCTTTCTCAGTCTATTTTCATCTAGAAGAGACTTCTTCCTCCCACCTCCCCACTCCTACGCCACACACTCATTTAGGCAACTAGATGAGCTGTCCTGTAAGTGGTTCCATGTTCTGCATTTGTCTCATTGCTCTTTATTGATGTCATTTTATTCTTGAACTACTTTTCCTACTTTCTTATAAATTAGAGATAAGATCTAAAGGTCTGAATATGCACAATGAACATTTTGGCAGGAATACTTTACAAGTGTGGCTGTGTAGATCAAAATACCTCATGTCAGAAGGTATATAATATCTCATCTCGCCACATTTTCAGTGACATTAAAATTGATCAGTTAATTTAGTGATAGTGACAGCATGATTCTTCACTGGAAGTTTTTTTCCCATGTTGTAACCAGCAAATAATCTGTGAGGTGATAGTCTGACATTCCCTAAATGTTTAAGTCCCTATCAACCTCCTAGTCATTTAAAGATGCATTTGTAATTGTTACCTGAGTCAGTTATTTCATTAGGAATGCGAAATTAATTTCCAATTTTATTATTTCTTCCACATTTATTAAACAGAATTTTCCTCTAAAAAGGAGCTTTTTCTCCTTAACTAGGGCTTTTTTTTAATTCATAAAAATAGAAAGCCAGAGGGGAAAATGTTTAATTTTTTCCTTTAATTTCAAAGTTTTAGAGTGAAAGAAAAGCAGTCTAGCTAAAACCAGAGGTTACAAAGTAGTATTTTTTAAATTTTCATTTCTATTTCATTGAATAATATTAGAACTCATGGATTTTTATACTGATGTTGAATATATTTTTATCAGTTTCAGTTTTTATTCATCATAAAGTTTAAAATGTTCCATCTTTGGCCAGTAGGACCTCTTAAAGATGACCTTTTGTTCTTTCTATACCATTTGCCTTTGACAGTTTCTTAGCTTTCTTGCCCCATTAGATGTCCCAAATTCCTTCTCTGCCCTAATCACAATTTGGGATTACTATCTCTCCAATTTTCCCTAGTTTCTTTTAGTGAAAAGTGTGTATACTTAGAAGATAGAGTCGACAGGATTTCCTCAGAGATTTTGGATGTGTTCTGAGAATGAGAAAGTCAAGTATGACTGCAAGATTTGGGGACTGGGCAGCTAGAACAAATGAAGTTGCCATCAACCAAGAAGAAGAAAGATGCAGTTGAAAGGAGGGACAAACAGGAGTTCAGTCTGGGACATTCTGATTTTTAAAATTTAATTACATTTCTATATAAGATATGTAGTAGGCAACTGAATATACAAATTGGGAGTTCCTTAGATTACAGTTAAGTAGACATCATATAGATGAAAATTAAAACCCTGAGGCTGCATGAGTGCACCAGGGGTATAAGAAAGAGGACCAAGGATTTAGCCCCAAAGTTAAAAGATCTAGAAGATAAACACATGTGTACATTTTGTTAAGGTTATTGAGAAATAGGCCAAAGTATATCTTTCTGTATTGTAGACCCAACAAAGTATCCTATATAATAATCATTAATGATCATGTTACACTTTCTCTTCAGGTGAAGGACTTTCAGAACGAACTGTAGAGATTATACTTTCGGTCACTTTGTGTATCCTTTCCATCATTCTTCTTGGAACAGCTGTGTTTGCGTTTGCAAGGTAAGACTATTTGCATTAGACTTATTCCTAAGATGCTTTATGGACAGTTACGGTTTAATTAGGAAACAGAAGCCCACAGTGGTTACTAGGATAGGAAGCATTTAATAATGACAACTTAACAAATACAAATAGTTTACTATTAAAAGGAGTAAAATAAAACACTAAGGGATCCAAAAGTAGCAACTGCAACCAAGCTGCTCTCTCTAGTCTAAGGGCAAGTGGACAATAGGTGAACAAACTAGAAGTTGTCTCGCTCCCAAGAATGGAATGGCCACCACAGGCACATGCATCCTATTACAGTGAGCAAAGAAATATGACAGAGAAAGCAGCTGGAGCTGGTCTGGAGAAGCTGCCTGTCATTACTGGAGGGTAGGCAGCCTGGAAATTAGTGAAAGCAGTCCATGCTGCCCGATCGTGGATGGGCTGAAGCTACTTAGCATCATTCACTGATGGGATGGCGACAGCATGAACTCTAGAAGCAGCTAGAACTCATTTAGGTGGACTACTGGCCTTCCACAATGAATCATAATAATGTAGCTCTAGAACACACAAGGGCAGTATCTCCCCATCCCTACTGCCTTGCAGGATGACTAGTGTCCTCTTTTAAGAAGGCTCAACATCCCACCAGCTGGCCAAGGAGTCTAGCTCCAATATCTCAAAGCGAGACAAAGCAGATAGAGGACTGAGAGAGAAGTTTACACAAAAGGGGAAGGTGCCCGGCTTTCTACATCTTTGAATATTTTTAACTCTGATAGGCTTAATTAAAAAGATTTTAATCAGGTTTGATCTTTGGGTTGGGAAGATCCCCGGGAGGAGGGCATGGCAACCCACTCCAGTATTCTTGCCTGGAGAATCCCCATGAACAGAGGCCTGGCAGGCTACAGTCCATAGGGTCGCAGAGTCGGACACGACTGAGCAAGTGCACACAGCACACAGCACACCACACAGGGGAAATCTTAGTTGTGATTCTAAAATCCAGTTTCATAAGATAGATTGCCAAGTTAAAGGGACCTTCCATTTGTAAAAATAACCATTATACTAATTTCCTAAGTAGCTCAGTAGGCTCTGTTTTATCTGAAGAATGTTTTCCTGTATTGCGTTTGCCAAGCATCCTCTGTTTCATCTTGAATCGTTTAAATTATCATTTTGATAGAAAATTTGAAGGGCTCTTGATATTTTTCTTCCACTAGATAGTGTTCTCAGATTCAGCCAGAAGACGGTGAGAGTTATATTGTGCAAGCTATGGTCCTTGTCCCCAAGGGACATGCAACCCCTGTATTCACAATGTTGTTCTGCTCCCAGATCATTTCTTTATAGGATGAGCTCCTCTAGTGGGCGGGAAATGGCCCCCTCTTACTCCCTGCAACTTTCCTTCATGTGGCTGTTCAGCCACCGGAGTTTAATCTCACCTGAACATCCCCTAGGCTTTCACACACTGCTGCTTTTTTTCAGTCCACTGTAAATGTGCTTCCTCCACCTTCTGCAACACCCAAGTCAAACTCTACTTTTTATTTCTTCTAAGTGCCAATAGTTGTAATCACATATCATTTCATAACCGATCAATTACTGTTTTACAAGTTGCAATTTGAATATTTTTCCTCTGTATGCTTTTTCTACATTCCAATCCTTCTCAACTAAATTATATCCTTGAGGATAAGGACCATATGTTCTACTTTCTGTATCATCCTCAACACATAAATCATAATAAGTATTAAATATTTGCAGTACAAGATAGAAAAGCTAAATATTACTTTATATTTAACATCAATATGATTTGCAGATTCATGTGACTTCTATTTTTGAACATGTGTTTTCTGGTTCTATTTTATACTCTTTGATTATATAAATAATATATAAATATATATACATACAATATATTTTTATAAAACTTGTGTATCTTGTCATATGTGTTTTATGTATGTAAAAACAGTGGAAGGTTGTCTATTTGAACTGGTGCTGATAGCAATGAGCTGTGTCCACATTGGCATATTCCTTTTTATGATAAATCTATGGGACAGCTTGAGGGAGGAGAAACAAGCTCACAACATCCGTCTCATTCACTCTATACTTTAAATGTGTCAGTGACTCAGGCCTTGAAGAACTAATTCTCATTAAAAATAGGATGTTAAAAAATTATAGTAGAATATATTCTGTGGAATTAAAACAGGGAGAAGAATTTGAGTAGCTGTAAATTTGCAATGTGTTCACAGAAGTGATCCCAACAAAGAAATTATTTGACTAATGTCTTAAAAAGAAATCTAAATACAAATGCATGCTTTCTATGCTAGTTCCTCCTTGGACTTTACTACACTTACTTTTAGAATTCGACAGAAGCAGAAAGAAGGTGGGACATACTCTCCTCGGGATGCAGAAATTATTGACACTAAATTCAAGCTGGATCAGCTCATCACTGTGGCGGACTTGGAACTGAAGGACGAGAGATTAACGCGGTGAGCACACTCCTCTGGGCGAACAGTGGTCCAGAGGGCCCGGAGCCATGACCCTATTGTGACCTGTACTTGTTGGAAGTGTTTGTGGGGCTTCTATTTACACAGGTCACAGAGATTTTCTTTCAAAGGGTGACCTCCATCTTCCACACACTTCTCACTGGTGTTCAGAGAATCACTTAATCTTCCTAATACTTTGAGTTCAATATGAACCTGGGTCTATAATGTTCGGCAAAGCTTTTTTTTTCTTCCTGAAACAATATTTATATACATTAAATCTTTAAAATTATGTCTAATAATTCACTACATATGATAGGATTTTTCCTGTCCACATTTTAAATTACATATTTATTCAAATTTTTAACTGCTTGATATTATCATTTTTTATAAAAGCCTTAAGCTCTTTATTTAATGTAAAACATTATTTTATTTAATGTAAAGTTACATTAAAGTCAAAATTATATATTAACACTTCATTTTTAAAATTGCTTAGTATTTAGGATTAAATAGAAAGTAAAATTTATCTTTGAAAGGAAAAATTTTAAAGTATGCACTAAGTATGTGCCATCAATATGTTTTGGAAATAAGAGTACTTAATTGTAAATGTTAAGTAATTTTATATTCTTTTAAAATTGTAAGTTTTTCAAAATGTTGGCACATTTGAAAAACTTCTATTAAGATAATTTACCAAATTCTTAATAAAAACTATCATCAGAAAGTTTTAGATTCTTATGAGATTCAGTATTTTATGATGCTCACAGCATGTGAAAATATGGCACCAAAGGTCTTAAACTTAAAAAGGAATTAATCATTTATAGCTGGTCTTTACCTAATAGACTGACTTTGCACAAATATTTCCAGCATGTCTAAAAAATCTAATAAGTGCTATAGATGGAAGTGTCATCTGATAAGCAGAGTCCTTCCGAATGCTACAAAATGAAAGTTATTTGGTGTTATCAGTAAATTACAAAGTAATTTCACTGGATATGAAAATTCCTTTAATATTTATCTACATTTGTTTATGTTCTAATACAGGTTGTTCCTATCTAAAATGGATAGTGCTCCAAAGACTGTGTGTAAGATAGTTATATTTTAAACCATATAAAAGATCAATAGACCTGCAGGGTAACCTGCCCAAGCTAAAGCCTATCATAGCAACAATAGAACATCAGTAGTATTAGGCTATGCCTCAGTTCTTTAAGGGTCCTGCTGCATGGAAAAAGGAAGTTTCTTCTCCTTTATACCTGTGGGCCCAACTCCCTTTCCACACCCCTTTCTCAACTAAGGCCTGGAATCTCCATCTTTATTCTACATGTGAAGTGTAAAAGGAATGAAACTTCAAATCTCTGAGTGTAATTAATTTTAGTTTTTTGAACAATTTAGTTGAATCTGTTCATGTGAATTTCTAAGCACCCAAACGTGTTTACAGTATTTTTTTAAAGTGATAGTTGCTCAGTCATGTCCGACTCTTTGTGACCCTGGACTTCACAGCCCATGGAATTCTCCAGGCCAGGATAATGGTTGTGTAGCCTTTCCCTTCTCCAGGGGATCTTCCCAGCCCAAGGACTGAACCCAGGTCTCCTGCATTGCAGGTGGATTCTTTACCAGCTGAACTGCCAGGGAAGCCCAAGAATACTGGAGTGGGTAGCCTATCCCTTCTCCAGTGGCTCTTCCCAACCCAGGAATCAAACCAAAGAATGTTTATTAATCCCCCAAAAGTCTCTAGTATGTGGATCCTCAGGAGTTATAATACAGTGAAAAAAGCCAGTCAGTATTGGAGAAAGTATTCTTTTTCAAGAAGGTTACCATTCTATAGAGGCTATGTGAGGTCAGATCCTCTAAGCTCTGTGTTTTCACAGCTTGCCCCCTACTCCACTGAACATAGCCATTATCAAAAAGGGTTAAGATATATATTTTAAATATCTGTCATGACAGCTAATGGAAAAGGTGGGCAAAGACTGTATAGATTGTTTATTATCGGGTACTTAAAATTCAAGGACAGCCTCATTTAACATTAACTCATTGTTTTCCTGCTTCCATGTTTGTTTATATATGTTACTTTATTTGTAAATAGATGTAGAATTGTCTTTAAAGTATATTTCAAATAATTTTTATCTACTTTTGCACACAGAAAACTGGTATATATTACTGCTAGTCATATCAAAGTTAGAAATTTTAGTTTTCAATGCTTTTTGCTACCTTGTTAAGACTCTAGTAATCATAACTGTAATACTTATTGGTAATTCCAGTGTCACATACTAATATGATATGCTTTGCCTGATTACAGGAATTTATTAAAATAACTGTCTCCAGCTTTTTTATTGAAGGTTTTTCATGTTAATAAAGTCACATACATTAGATGGTAAGACTAGAAAAAATAGTAACAGATTCATAAGTAGCCATGTGCACATATGCATGCATGCCATGAGGCTCTAAAGCTCTTTACCTGTATTTCAGGTACGGGAAAGTCTAAAGCTATCAAAAGCCACACATGTCTGATGAGGACTGAGCCACAGAGACTGATGGTAGATTCTGAGAGTGAAGAATCAAGGAGTTTGAGTTAGCTTCCAAATTGCTGAGTAACTTATGCCATGTGTCTGTCATTTACAAGAAGGAACTTAGACCATTTCCTTTAAATCTACCCAACTACCATATGCTCTTTCCACTTGAGGTTTAGGCAAATTCTTTTCCTTCCAAACTGCCCACTTTCTTCATGCTAATTGGACTGCCAGTTTTCCTCAGTGTTATATGTTGTCGCTTGTCCGTAACAGAAATGATAAAGTATCTAATGAGCAGTTAAAATATTAATTTTAATGGAGTTATATAATTGACAAAAAATGGTCATTACAGTAATTGATATTAAATCAATTTTAGGACTTAGGGTCTTATAAGAAGAATCTTAAAAAATGTATATAGCTATATATGCAGATATAATATAATTTCTTAATTATAAGTTCCATATATGTAAACTCATATCATTTGATTATATTATACCTTGTTTCATAAAGGACCTGAAGACAAATTCTTCTCTCATTCTTTTTCTTCTTGAAAACTAATGAAATTCAAAGATTTAGTACTCTATAGAACATTCAGTGATATGCAAAGAAAATGTTTTAAATTCTTGTTTGGAATGATAATGGTATCATTTCATTATACCATTTTCTATATATTTTTAGTGAACACAAGCTATATATATTAGGAAGAATATTTAATATTTGTGTTCCTCTATTCTACATTCACCAGATTAGAAGATAACACTGAGATTTTCTATTTGATAAACAAATTCACAAGACAATGTTTTGTGATGGCTCTTTCGTCATTAAAACATTAAAGTGAGAAATGTTTCTAGGAGAAAATATTAGCAACTGGTAGCACAGACCTGTCTCTTTAAAACTGCTGAGCCTGGATAACAGAAGAAATCATGAGGAAATCAAAAAATAGAAAGACAAATGAAAATGAAAACACGATGATCCAAAACCTATGGGACACAACAAAAGCAATTCTAAGAGGGAAGTTTAATGATACAAACTTACTTGAGGAAATAAGAAAAATCTCAAACAACCTAACCTTATATCTAAAGCAACTAGAGAAAGAACAGGCAAAATCCAAAGTTAGTAGAAGAAAAGAAATCACAAAGATGAGATGAAGAAAACAATAGAAAAGATCAATGAAACTAAAAGCTGATTCTTTGAAAATATAAACAAATTTAATAAAACTTTCACCATATTCATCAAGAAAAAAATAAGAGGACCCATAATAATAAAATGAAAAATGAAAAAAGAAAAGTTACAATGGACAGCACAAGTGTACAAAGGACCATATGAAATTACTACAGGCAACTATATGTCAATAAAATGGACCACCTAGAAGGAATGGACACATTCTTAGGTACAGCCACGACTAAAGCAGGAAGAAACAGAAGGTATGACCAGACCAGTTACAAGTACTGAAATTAAATCTGTTATTTAAAAATTCCCAACAAACAAAAGTCCAGGATCAGATGGCTTCACAGATGAATTCTACCACACATTTAGAGAAGAATTAACACCTATCCTTCTGAAACTCTTCCAAAAATTGCACAGAAAGGAACACTTCTGAACTCATTCTATGAGACCACCATCACCCTGACGCCAAAACCAGACAAAGATGGCACACACACAGAAACTACAGACCAATATCACTAAGTCCACAACAAAATACCAGCAACCTGAGTTCAACAGTATACCAAAAGAATCATATACCATGATCCAGTGGGATTTATCCCAGAGATGCAAGGATTTTTCAGTATCTGAAAAGCAATCGGCGTGATACACCATATTAACAAAGTGAAGAATAAAAATTAAATGATCATCTCAATAAATGCAGAAAAATATTTTTATAAAATTCAACATCCATTTATGACAAGAAAAATTTTTTAGAAACTGGGCATACAAGGAACATACCTCAACATACTAAAGGCCAAATATGACAAATCCACAGCTAACATCATACTCAATGGTGAGACGCTGAACATTTCCTCTAAGATCAGGAATAAGACAAGGATGTCTTTTAGTCAACATAGTTTTAGAAGTCCTAGCCACAGCAATCAGAAAAAAAAAGACACAAATGGAATCTAAATTGGAAAAGTGAAACTGTCACTGTTCACAGATGACATGATACTATACACAGAAAATCCTAAAGATTCTACCAGAAAACTACTAGAGCTCATCAATGAATTCAGCAAGGTTGCAGGATACAAAATGATGTACACAAATCTGTTACACTTCTATATATTAACAGTGGAAGATGAGAAATTAAGGAAGCAGTCCCATTTGCCATCACATCAAAAAGAATACAATACCTAGGAATAAACCTAAATAAGAAGGCAAAAATGCCTGTACTCCAAAAACTATAAGATGCCGATGAAAGAAATCATAGACAACACAAAGAGATGCAAAGATATACTATGTTTGTGGATTGGAAGAATCAATATTGTGAATATGACTGTACTATCCAAGGCAATCTACAGACTCAATGCAGTCCCTATCAAATCCCTATGAAATTTTTCATAGAACTAGATAAAAAATTTTTTACAATTTGTACAGAAACACAGAAGCCCCTGAATAGCCAAAGCAATCTTGAGAAAGAAAAATGGAGCTGGAGGAATCAGCCTCCCTGACTTCTGACTATTCTACAGTCATCGGGACAGTATAGTACTGGCAGAAAAACTGAACTATAGGTCAGTAGAACAGGGTAGAAAGTAGAGATAAATGCATACATCTGTGCTCAACTCATCTATGACAAAGGAGGCAAGGATACATAATGGAGAAAAGACAGCCTCTTCAATAAGTAGTGCCAGGAAACTAGACAGCTACATATAACTGAATGAAATTAGAACGCTTTCCAACACCAAACACACACACACACACACACACACACACTCAAAATGGATCGAAGACCCAAATGTAAAGCCAGATACTATAAAACTCTTACAGTAAAATATAGGCAGAACACTCTGACATAAATCACAGCAATATTTTTTTGATCCATCTCCTTGAGAGATGGAAATAAAATGGAAATAAAAATAAACAAATGGGACCTAATTAAACTCAAAATCTTTTGCACAGCAAAGGAAACCATAAACAAAACAAAAAGTGCACAGAATAAAAGAAAATATTTGCAAATCAAGTGACTGACAAGGTATTAATCTTCAGACTATACAAACAACTCATGCAGCTCAATATCAACAAAATAAACAAAAAAACCCAATCCAAAAATGGGCAGAAGATCTATATAGACATTTCTTCAAAGACGACATACAGATGGCTAAAAAGCACATGAAAAGATGCTCAACATCACTGTTAGAGAAATGCAAATAGAAACAACAATGAAGTATCACTTCACACCAGTCAGAATGGCCATCATCAAAAAACCTACTAACAATAAATGCCAGAGATGGTGGAGAAAAGGGAACACTGTTGGTGGGAATGTAAATTGGTACAGCCACCTTATGGAGAACAGTATGGAGGGTTCCATAAAAACTAAAGAGAGTACCCATATGATCCTACAATCCCACACCTGGGCATATATCCTGAGAAATCTCTAATTAAAAAAGATAACATGCACCCCAATGTTGACTGAAGCACCATTTACAATAGCCAAGACACAGAAGCACTCTAAATGCCCATCAGCAGATAAAGATGTGATACATACATACAATGGACTATTTAAAAGAATGAAGCGACGCCATTCGCAGCAACATGGATGGACCTAGAAATTACCAGACTAAGTGAAGTAAGCCAGACAGATGTCATAGGATATCACTTATATATGGAATCTTAAAAAAAAGATGCAAAATGAACTTATTTACAAAACAGAAATAGACTCACTGACATAGAAAACAAACTCATGGTTACCAAAGGGAAAAGGGAAAGGTGAGGGATAAATTAGGAGTTTGAGATTAACACATACAGACTACTATATGTAAGGCAATGGCACCCCACTCCAGTACTCCTGCCTGGAAAATCCCATGGATGGAGGAGCCTGGAAGGCTGCAGTCCATGGGGTCGCTGAGGGTCGGACACGACTGAGCGACTTCACTTTCACTTTTCACTTGCATGCATTGGAGAAGGAAATGGCAACCCACTCCAGTGTTCTTGCCTGGAGAATCCCAGGGACGGGGGAGCCTGGTGGGCTGCCATCTATGGGGTGGCACAGAGTCAGACACGACTGAAGCGACTTAGCAGCAGCAGCATGTGTAAAATAGATAACCAACAAGAACCTACTATATAGCACAGGGAACTAAGTATTTGTAATAATCTCTAAGGAAAAAGAATCTGAAAAATAATATATGTATATAATGGAATCACTGTGCTGTACACTTGAAACTAATACAACATTGTAATTTAACTACGTTTCAGTTTTTTTTAAAATTCCAATGAAGTTGAAAAAAACGCAATATTTTAATTGTATAGATTATCTATATTCCTGGAAAAAAACCCATGTTAAATCTAGGATTAAATTCTTGGGAAAATTTAAAGGAATAAAGATATAATTTTAAAGAGAAAAAAACACTGCTCAGCCTAACTGGCCCTGTGGTTTGCTTTGAACTAATTTAACTGTAACACAGATTGGCTTTCCAAAAGAGTTATAACACAAAATTAAATAATTTTGAAATATAAATAATTTTGAAAAAGATACTACTGGCTAATAATTTTTAATTTTCACTGTCTCCTTTCTAAACTGAATTTAGAAGCTGTGTTTCTTTTGGTGACTAAGTCAGAAAAAATAGAAAATATTAATCAGTGTCATTAATATTCTTATTTGACAAATACTCCTTTTCTTCCAGTCCTCAACTTTTCCCCTCAAATTCTGGGCATCATTCCATACTAATTATCTTGCCTATTTTAGTTGAGTGAATGTAATGGTGCATCCTCTTGAAGACCAAGGCCCAATCTAGTAATCATGAGTGGAATTAAAATTCTAACAAAATGAAGCAAACAACTGAATGGCTATTTTAAGAGTATCTTTCATGAATAACTTGAGAAGTTTGCATGCTGAATTTTTATTAAATATATATTATGCCTTCAGAAGTTTACCATGTAAAAGAATCCTATGAATGTGTTTTGTAAACTGTAAATCAGAATACATTCAGTATTATTATTGTTATTTATAATATTTGTAAAATTAAAAATGACCCCAGTCTACTTTCACATATAGGATTTGCTAACATAATACTTGCTACTGTTTGAGAGCAACTACTGAACTGAACTGAACTGTGTGGTAAATTTTGTATGTAATGATCTCAGCCAAGTCATTTAATCTTTTGTGGTTGGTACTCCTTATCTCCATTTTACAAATGAAAAATAAAAGATGCCTGGAGAATTTAAGTAACTGTCCCAGGGCATGCATCTAGTTAACAGGACAGCCAAGATGACAGGAGCAGGTCAGTTTGATTCTGAAGCATCAGCATACACCTCTAATTGTGTGCATGTATTTGCCTCTGAAGCATGCTACATGGGATCAACACACACACACCTGACAAGACCCGTGATATCCTTCTTCAAGTAGGATTTTCTATGCAGAGTATTTTCTTCTTTCAAGTAGTATTTTCTTTTCTATTCTAAGAACTGCTTCTTTTGTGATTCTCCAGTGATGTGGGAAAAGAATGATAGCATTTTAGTATAGATTCAATCTTACAGAAACCGAAAAGTATTTAGTTGTGCAATTCCTGTGACTTCACTAATAATACACAAAATTTGACCAATATATGAAATACTTTGTAAAATTGTTAGCATTTTAATTTCCAGCAGTTCTCTGACAGATTCTGGTCATTAATTTTACTTCTGTCTTAAACTATTTTGCAAGCAAGGGCAAAAATATATGAATCCAGATAAGGAATGTCTGAACAAAATGTGAATTTGGGACAAGAAATGTCCAGCAGTAGAATGAAATTCAAGATATTTCATGCTCATGTTCTTCCAGCAGCAAGTAAAAGACAATGCAGTATGTGCTTTTATACTAAAAAATTAATCTTTACTTCCAGATACTCTTCATTTTTCTTTAGACGAAAGGAGATTTTTGTCATCCAGTAAGTTACTGTGGTAATGCAGAGCTCTGCTGTGATTAATCTTTTCAGATGGTGTGCTCTATATTTTAAAATACATGATAAGAAGTGTTTTGTTGTTTAATATGCTATTTTTTTCCAAAGACAAAAAACAGTTAAAGGTACTCTAAACTTTCTACTTCCTATGTGTCCTCTGTGATACTGCATGCTAGTGTAAATTAACCATATCAAAATGCGCATTGACTCACAATGTGCATGGCCCGAGAAATTTGCTGTGTTATCATGTTGTGTTAACTTTGATTGTAAAATAAGTTTTTACCTAGATTTCTTCACAAGTTTCCTGGCCTATTATTACGATGACACAAGAGTTCTCTGTCTGATGGGTGGTGTCTGGGCTCACATTCCACACAAGCTCATTTCAACTACTACAGGCAGTAATCTGTGAGAGCCAAGACGATCACATTCCCTGTTTCATAAAATTTTGACTTCTACCCTACCCAATGGACAGCCAACTGTGCATGCTTTCAGACATCCCCTAATGCCCAGAAGTGCCACTTTTATCCTAGGATAAAAATTGCTGTATACATTCTGAGGGGAGCATAGCAAAATGACTGCATTAGCAGGGACCCAGCAATTGAGTGTGGCAGAGATACTCAATTTCTTCAGTAAAGGATATGAATGGAGGTAGAGAAGGAAAATGCATTTGATTTCAGAATCCCAGATCTATCTCTGACAAAGGACTCAATTTCCATGAGCCCACAAGGCTGCATGGAGCCAAGACTCCTGACATTCTCTTGACTGTGAACAGTACTCAGAGTAATAATTCAAACAGAGGAAGGCAGACCCATGGCTACTCTAACCACATTTCACATTTTGGAATCATAGCTAACCCCTGTTTTATTTATTAACTAATTGCCACGTTCCCATTGACAGAATTAAAATAGTTTCATGAAGATACATTTTCCTCAAAGGACCTACTTGATCAGATTAATACATCTGCCAAAAACACTCCTGAGCTAAAGATTTCAGTGATCACATCACACAGAAAATACCATTTCCAACCAGCACTCAAAGCTGACCTCTCAATGTTCCAGACTCACAAATGGTCTGGTTGAGAAACTCTGCCAAATGCCTTTCTGCGTCATCATTAAACAAAATCCTTTTTCTTTTCGGCTTTATGCCATTAGTGGTGATGGCTTAGTCACTAAGTTGCGTCCAACTCTTGTGACTCCGGGGACTATAGCCCTCCAGGCTCCTCTGTTCATGGGACTTTCCAAGCAAGAATACTGGAGTGGGTAGCCATTCCCTTCTCCAGGGGATCTTCCTGACCCAGGGACTGAATCTGGGTACCCTGCATTGCAGACAGATTCTTTACCAGATATGCCATTAGGAGCTCAGAGAAAAATGCTTCCATTTTTATCGAACCCTCACTCTCTCACCTCTATAACCACATTTTCTTCTCCTAGAATCAGTCAACAGTCCTCTGGTCAGAGCTCCTACTCTGATAGAACTATATAGTTTGGGTTAATCAGAATCTTTAAACACCTCTACGTAAATCAACACAGTTAAAATATAGTCGCCTTTCAAATCTGGTTTTTTGAGGTTACCTGCTAACCCCTGAGAGAGTAATTTCTGTGCTTACCTGCCTGCCTGTCCTTTTAGATGCTGTTATGTCATCTGTCTGCTCTTCATTAAGTCCTCTCCCCGAGAACCTCTGCCGACCTCCCCACAAAGCTGTCGGCAGTTTCTTCATCCTCTTTGCTGCGTCTGCCCTCTTGCCCCTGAGGTAACCAGGTTTAGGACTACAATTTTAATTTAGAATACATGGTTTACAAAATAAGAATCTGTCAAGAGTTTGCTTTCACATGTGCTTAGTAATAAGGAAAATTCAACTCTTGCCACCCTGGAAATCTGACATCACCTCTTTGACGACAGCAAGAACGTTGCTTTCTGTATGTATCTAGAATCCATTTCACCTTGTTTGCATGAAAGAAATATCAGTTGGGCCTCTACAAGTGCCAGGGTCTGAATACTGTGATAAAAAATTACATTACTCACTTATTAACGTGGCATGTTTACCTTATAAAGTGAAGTTCTAGAGTCAGCTGTACAGTCCTAGCCATTGGTTGGGATAATATTTTTAATTTGTACTAAAGACCAGAGAAAAGTCATTGGTGATTTGATAAGAGTCTGAAAGAATACTAAAGCCTATAATGAATAAAAACAATAGGAAAAAATAAAAATTAAGATCCTTTTGAAAGCATTACAGTAAATGCTTTGGATAAGTAACACAGTCATTGTAGAAATAAATGTGGACATTGGAAAAATTAATGAATTGAAATACATAAACTAAAAACCTCACACTCAATATTTTATGAAACTTAGAAAAATCAATAAACATGTTTTACCAGATTATTCAAAAATTTTCGTTGAAAATGAAGTACATATTAGTGTGAGAAGTACATATTTTTACAGTAAAGGCAGTAAAATTTTGAACCTAACTTAAAACTGGTTAAGTAGAAAACACAGCTTCTCGCCACTGCTAATGCTGAGTTAAGCTGCCCATCTATAGGCTATCATCTGTAGCTCTCTATTTGGACTATATTTTAATTCCCTATAGATTTCAACTAATTGACCTTGAGGGAAAGCTGAGTCTCTGTGACAATATGGTCTTCAATCACCACTGCCAACATAAATAAATGGTTCCTCTCTGGATCTATCAAGAGTAATCTGAGTGGAATTTAAGTTTTTGATAGACTTTGAAAAAAAAATGAGCCCAGACATGAAATAATACCCTTTTCAACAAAAGGGCATAGGATTTAAGCTAAGATTCATGTAATAAAACGTGTTTAGCCCTTTATATTAGACATTGGTCAGTTATCTTACTGAAATCTGGACAATCCCCAAATTGATTTACACACTAATGAATATGATTTGACAGTATCCTTCACTATTGTCAGTGAATAAGTACTCTTATTCACCAAAGTGTCTAAAACACTCTCCATGTACCCAGTTTTTAAGTTTTTTTAAATGTTAATAAAAAGTATTTTTGAGTCTCTTTGAGTATGTCTATAGATCACTTTATTTGAAATAGCACTCCTGAAATGACATTGTTGATTTTCATACACATTAATTTCTGTGAGTTTTTTTATGCTTATCTAACCAAATAATTTTCCATAAAGGAATTTAATTTCTTCATCAGTGCATTTTCTTCATAGTATATGCCATCTCCTTTTCCACTTCCCTGCATAATTGTCCAAATTACTATTTTTCCCTGTTTACAAGTAAAACTTTAAAACTTCAAAGAAAAATAAAATTTAGAATGCAGTCAGTACTTGAGAAAAATACACTTGTTCAATATGAGGCTAAGAATCAAGGCAATGACAAGGAGACTACAAACAAAAATAAGGGAAAAAAAAACTAATTGTTATTTGAAACAGGTAATTTATGCCAAAATATCTTCTCAATTTTAAGCTGTCTAGGTAGGTATTTATTTCAGTTCACACATAATTGTGAGATAAGCACAGACTGGAAAATTTCATAAAAACGGTCTATGTGACGCCTTGTTTCTCACATTATGTAAAAACAAATGTGAAGAACAGCATATGTAAAATGACTGGGTTTAAGGGAGAGATACTGAAAAGTAAACAAAGCCAAAACAGATCTTGTTTTATTAAATCTATTATCTAAATTACTTGTGCAGACAAGAGCAATTTTATTGTTCATGTAACTTCCTGAGTATCTAGCACCTGTTAACTTCTGTTGTGAGAGATTTGATACGGCTTTGTTTAGACCTGTATACTGTTTACTGATGCATCTGTTGATCATATTTAAGCCCTTGAGTAGCATCTCATGAGAATTCTCAATTAATATCTTTGTGGAAAATTCATTTAATTCAGATATTCTCTCATAATAATCAGAGCACTTGTATTTAGTTTACTATGTATCTTTAGTCTAAATTCATCCACAGTTGTATATTTAACAATGACTTATTCACTGTCTACTACAAATAAGTTTATGAGCGGCTTGCAGTAAGCCAGATGTTAACCCTGCCCCTGCCTTCAAGTAATACATGAACCTCAATGCATGGGTCCTTAATACATGTACTTATATAGCCATGATAGAAGATGGAAGGTGATTTGTCCATAGAAGTTTAGTTTCATAGAAGGAAGAAATTATGTTCTCTGTAATAGAATAGGGTAAGGTCCTTAGAGGAGTTAACATCTGAATTAGCTATTAAGCAATCAGCAGCATCTGGTTGTGGTAAGACACCTGGAATGGAGAAACTAATAGAAAATATCTGTGGTGTAAACAGGGTAATGTGAGGGGTAGCTATAAAGAATAATGTAAAAAATGCAGGCACAGTTAGAAGTGCTTTCACATGATAATATGAAAAGAGAATTATTACAGCCTTTATACTATTAGGGATTAATTTATAATTTGAGTTGAGAACTAGGAAACTGACCTTTTGATCACTCTTTATTCTGGGACTCTGATTAGGAAGAATAGGAAATCTCCCTGCTTAAATTAGCACAATCTAGTCTTCCCAGTTTTGAGTAAAATTTAGGATATTCTTTTAGAAACAAAAAAAACTCATTCTTTTTATCAGTTTAGAAACAAAAAAAAATTCATCCTTTTTATCAGTATCAATTGTAGAATAGATCTGTAGAAGGAACTTGAGTTTCACAATAAAACTAGAACTAGTAATTATAATAGCAATGATAGCAAACAACATTTACATATTGCTTCCAAAGTCAGGGGTAGAAATTTCCTAGCATTTTACATATATGAGCTTGATTTACATATATTTGCCTTATTGTCTAAACTAGGAACTAAGAAAGGTTGAGGTAACTTACTCAAAATAATATAGCTGGTAATTGTTGGAACAGGTATTTGAAGCCAAAAGGGACACTGTATTTTGTAAGAATTCACAAATATTCACCCAAATCTAGTAGCCAGGTATAGTTTAAAATCACTATCTCTATACACCTAAAACTGACATTACATTGTAAATCAACTATACTCCAAAAAAGAAAACAAAAACAAAAAAATCTGTAATCTCTAAAGAGATCTTTCAAATGTAAAATAATAAAATCAACCTTCTGTAGAGTTCTTCACTGAAAAGACAGACTATAAAGATCAAATATTAATAATTTTTAAATAAGAACAGATCATTAGTGAAAATAGAACAAGGATTTGAGTAATAATTATCTGGTGCTTCAGCTATTTCTTGCTCTACAAACTAGCTCTATTTCAGGTTCTAGATAGCCCAGAAAAAATATTTTTGCCAGTACTACCTCAAATAACCCTGGATCCTCTGGAAAAAGAAAATCTCCCCACCACAGCATGGTTATCTGACAGTCCTTAAAAAGATGAATCACAAGTTTGTCACTAAAGCAGATGTGATGTTTGAACTCCACCATTCATAAACTGAATAATGTTCCCTGATATTAGAAAAGTGATCTCTACACAAGAATTTCCAGTTCTGCATGGTAACAGAGACATCAATCTTGTTAATTCAAGTATCTCGTTCATTTCTATCTTAAACTCAGTTCTGAAGATTTGCCCAGCCTGACCCCCATTCCTTTCCTGTTTCTGAAGAGTATTGTGGCATCAGAACATTAGGGTACCAAGCACCTTAAAGAGCTTGGGTAGTGTGGGTCTTTTTTGTTCTTCAGTCGCCAAATCATGTCCGACTCTGCGATCCATGGACCGCACTACACCAGGCTTCCCTGTTCCTCACCATCTCCCGGAGTTTGCCCAAATTCATGGCCATTGAATTGGTGTGGATCTAGCTCATGGTTGCCTTTTCTTGCTGGTCTTTGCTGAGGGGTAATTATTTTCTATGGGGACTGATATGCTGCCCAAGTTCCCACTGCATGTGTCGGAAGTCAGGACCTCCAGTTCATATACTTCGTCTTCCTATCCTCAAATTAAGGAATTTTCTGATTCAATATCTCATTCAGTCATCTCCATATCCATCCTTCTCCAGGGGATCTTCCCCACCCAGGGATTGAACCTAGGTCTCCCGCATTGTAGACAGATTCTTTACCATCTGAGCCAACAGGGAAGCCCATCTATCTAGTCAGGATTTCTCTGTTGCCTCCTTAGAATCACTCTAAGGTGTTGTGAGAAACCCACTAGCTCATCCACCAAGACACTGCTCTGAAAGTGAAAGTGAAGTCGCTCAGTCTTGTCCGACTCTTTGCGACCCCATGGACTGTAGCCTACTAGGCTTCTCCATCCATAGGATTATCCAGGCAAGAGTACTGGAGTGGGTTGCCATTGCCTTCTCCAGGAGATCTTCCCAACCCAGGGATTGAACAGGGGTCTCCTGCATTGTAGGCAGACGCTTTAGCATCTGAGCCACCAGGGAAGTCTTTGCTCTAGTAATGCTATATATCACTGTGATGCCATGCTGATGATGAGTTGCTCTACTAGGTTATACCCTGTGGAGCTGAGAGAGACTTCCTTCTGCCCGGGGACACCTACAGCATTAATGAAGAATTCCTTCTTTCTTCTTGATAACAATTACTACAGCACCCCTGTATTTTTCACCAATTCCTGCACTGTAATAAAATATACTCTGACTCATGTTTTCTTCACTGAACAAACCCCTTTGTGACCATTTTCATAGTATTTATTAAGCCACATTCTTCCATCTATTTTTTCATTTGTCCTTTACTTCAAAATCCACATCCTCTTACATTTGTCACTTAAGAAATCTGGTAAGATTATCCCTGATATTTAAAATTATAAACTTTGATAAAGGTATATGTTCATTTTATTTCATACTTTGTGCCTTTTGTGTTTTTTTGCAGTGCTAATTTGTTGCGCATGACAAATGTGTTATTAAAGATACACCCATCTCTGAATTTGGGCATTGCACAGTCTATTTAGCTGTTTAAAATTATTTCAATTTTTAGAGTATAAATAACTGGACTAATGAACTGTCACAAAAATGTATAAAGTAACTGAAATGACTGTCATTTTTTATGGTTATATATTCACAAAGACTCAGGAAACAAGATTTAGTCAATTTGATGTCATTTTTCAATCACCTTCCTTTATTCAGCATTCTTCATGGACAAAGAAAAAAGTTTCACTCACATTTACATTTTTAGGGCAATAAATACTATGCAATATATTAAAAAGTGACCTGTACCAATGTAATGCCCCAAATGCCCAGCAATATAAAACATTACCTTCTTAGCTTGAGAGAAAAGCCAAATTATTATTTGGCCATATTTGGGTCCAAATAATATAATTTCAAAAATGATGTAGAATTTAAAATAATGATCACATATCAGTTAAAGGTACAGCATGTTATAATTGCTGGTTTACCATGTTTTTCTAATTTTAATCCAGAACTCAAGAGCTGTATCCTCAACTCATAATGCGTTTAACACAATCTCTGTTGCAGGTTACTTAGTTATAGAAAATCCATCAAGTAAGTTTGTTAAGTATCTTTTCTTCTTTTTGAATACCAACTCTAGATTCCCTGATTCAATGAATCTTAATGTGTGGTTCCTTTTTTGTATGTTTGGTAGAAAAACCTCCAAGCTGGATATAAATCATAAAAGCATGACTAATTGCATGGTAACTGGAGAAATGCTTTCTCTCTCTCTGGGGTGAAGCCTGCATGTCTGTATTTTAGCTTGGGAAGTAATACAGGGATATCTAAACTCCTTAGGGTTTAGAAACCATGTCATTATGAGAATGAGGTCACTGCAATATTTTATATCTTCTAAAACCTTGTAATGTATAAAATGTTCTCTGTATGACAAAGAGGTATTATATGCATTAGGATTCAATGATAACTTTATGCCCTTACATTTACTTGAAAAACTTTCATTAAAATGTGCAATCATTCATTTAAAGTCACTTAAAATTTGAAGGATTTCTGTACCATGAAATACAGGGAAAGTGAACTCAAAGAGGGAAAGCTAATTTTGTAAATATGACAGGGTGACTTTAAAGGGCTGTGTGGTTTTGAAATGTCCTGTGTCCTCTTAACTGGTCAACTATAAAGGCAGATTAAAGGGAAAGAACTGAACCTAACCTAACTCCATTTTATACCTTTCTTTGCTTGGAGGCCGATAAGCAAGAAATCCTTCCTGCAACATGTTGAAGAGCTTTGCACAAACAACAACCTAAAGTTTCAAGAGGAATTTTCGGTATGTTTCCAGCAGTTGTCACAACATTGCCAGACCTCCAGTCGTTTCATGTGTCACATTTCATGTCCCGTTTAAGCTTGCAAGGCCATGCAGGACTCTGGCCGTGATAATCAATACCCAATTACCAGGTTGATTGTTTGGATAGTAACACTACACTGAGCAGCCTCTGGTGCAACCTGAACAGAATTATTCACCTACTGTGTCAGAAAAAGGTGCTGCTCCTCAGACTTCCCCAGCAAGGGCAACCCGGCCCCATTTGCTCTCTGCTCATCACCCAGATGTACAATCAACCCTAGAATGCTGGACGCATTGGTTTTTGTGTGTGTGCAAGGTTTGGGTGGTACCATATATTTCAATAACTTTTATATTTAGAAACTAAATAAGTTCATTTCATATTTGCCTGCTTAGTTTATGTTAGTGGTATAGAAGAGCCTGAGAACAGAATTTGATGTTTCCAGAAATTATAAAAAACAATGTTTTTCAGAACTGTACAAAAATAGATAAATAACACCTGTGCTTTACAGGCTTATTTTTAAATCATGGAATAAGTGCTCTATCACATTAAAGAGAATATATGAAGTTAAGAACTTGTCACTTTAAGACTATTTGAAAGTTAGAACATTAATTTTATTGCTTTTAGCATTTTATATATCTACAAAATTGAAATTACATTAAAAACATAAGGCGTGTCTTAGATCTACAAGTTATCTTAAAATCAGTGAGCCCCTTTCCTGACTTATTTTGTATGAGAAAAATAAAAACAGATTTCTAAATGTTACCAAATATTACTGTTTTTTCATGAACGTTTTAGTGTGTGAACAAAACTCAAACAATTGGCTTGGATAATTCAGGACTGTAATATTTCAGTCTCTCAGGGAGTAATAACAAAAATGTGAGAAGATTAATGGTATTTCCTACAGCTTTTTGGTTATGCTTCTTAAATATTGATCTGGACTTAACAAAATCAGTGGTACCATAAAACTCTTCATAGCATTTATACAGCAAGAGCTTTCAAGTTTTCAGGAACCAAAGGGTAGTTTCATTAGAATGTAGCAAATATAGTTCCATCATACATGACTGAGTATCTGAAAAGTTTTATTAGCAATAACATTTTCACATATACTGAGAAGGTTTAACTGTTTTGGAGATCATGGTTTTAAGTACTTGGGTTTTATATATGTTGTGTGTATATACTAAGTAAATATATATAAATATGTAAGGACATGCCTTTTTTTAATTGCTTTCAATCCTACTGCTGTGTCAACTTTTAAAGCAAAACTTTTTAACAAATGCATCTTTGATGCATATATTTGATAAACCTTGTAACTCAGGTCATATTCGCTTACACCTTAAATATCAATAAGCTCCTATTTGCACTGATATATGCCAGTTCAGCATTTGATAGCTAGGTGACCTAAACTCTCTGTTCTTCAGTGTCCTCCATCTGTACCTATCTTACTGAGTTGTGAATACTAAACTGATTGAACGATGTGTAATACTAAGAACAGTGGCTGGCACAATAAGCATTTGCTATTACAATGATGATTTCTACCATAAAGAAGTTCATATTTATGATAAGAACTGCAGACGTGTCTAAGAAATCACAAATACAGAGTCCTGATAGAGATACGCAGAAAGAAGTGAGCCTCAACTCTGTCTGCAGAGCAATCAGAAAAGACTTTACAAAAAAGTGACCGGCCAGATGAACTTTAAGACAGAGCAGTAGTCCAATGAGTAGAGAAAGCGGAAAAGGTATTCTAGAGAGAAAGAGGGAATGCAAAAGCGTAAGGATGCAAAACAGTCTCACTCAGCTGTGATCCACTAACAAGCAGAAACAGAAGGAGAAAGAGCTAAGTATTAAGGAGGGTTGGTTGAAGCCCCATGTGCCCTGATAAGAAGGCCACTGAGTGTAATATTACTAACCAAACAATCGACCTGGTAACTGAATATTGATTATCAAGGCCAGAGTCATTTCAATCTATAAATGGAAACTTCTGTAAACACAGAATAGAAGGTGATTCCAATTCACCTTTCTTTTCCCCTCTATTTGCCTCATATAAACATGCTGATATATAATCTCAAAACCTAACACAAGGAAGCTGTTCTAGGATTCCTCAATTGGTTAAAAATTTTTTGAAGCCTTTGGTGCCAGAACATCAGAATTCAGATGCTTAACCTTGTCCCTCTTCTCTAACACACATACATGCAAAAGACTGTCCAGAATTCTCGGAGGAAAAATAAGGGAGAAGGGAAAATTATCCAATTAAAACAATAATTTTTAACAATGCTGAAAAATTGCAAACCCCCCAGTTTTAGCACTTTTAAGGGAATCTGGTAAACTGAGACATTTCTAATATGGAAAACTATAAATTTCATAAATGTAAATCATCAGCTCGATAAAATAACCTATTTTCTTGCACAGCTTTTTAAATGATCAACGGATATCATCATTTTCCACCAAAATATCAATAACAGAGCTCCTTGACACTCCCTCAGTGTCTGATATTTCTTAATCACACCTTTGCATTCTGTTATCGATTTAACAATGCCCACTGAGAACAGGAATTGACCTTTGGCATCTTCTCAAACTGACCAATGTTGTACCAATTAATAGGCATGAAATCACACTGCCCAAGGAGAAAAAACAAAAAATAAATCACCAACTCCCTTCCCCTACTAAGTAGATGTTGAAATATTAAATAATACACAGGGAATATTTGATGAAACCATCAGTAAAGTATGAAGGGAGTCGCTAACATGGTTGCCGCACCTCAGACTTGACAGAGAAGAGAAATCATGCCAGAGAAAGCAGGAGCCCAGAGGACCAGCTCTATGCAGGGTATTTTCAGTGTAAGTTCATCTAAGTTCTTTACTGTTCACTTGACCTCACTTCTGCAGTTATGAGAAGTGTTTTCATTTTAAAAATAAAATGACTTAGAATAGTCTTTTACTAAGTGGAACTTCGTTTTGACTTCTGAAATAATCTAAACTTTGCAATGACTTCAATCCACAGGAATTACCAAAATTTCTTCAGGATCTCTCTTCAACTGACGCTGATCTGCCTTGGAACAGAGCAAAAAACCGCTTTCCAAACATAAAACCATGTATGTGTATATACTGTTTCTGCTTTTAGATACTGAAAGCTTTTCAAATGAGCACAAAATGCACTTTAGCATTCTTCTTAAATATGTGTTACATATTAATTGAATTATAATAATGCATTTTATTAGCAGCAACTTATAAATTGTATTTCTTTGGCTTTGTTAATATTGACTAAAGTTAATGAACGTGGGTTTCAGCTTGTTCACACAAGGTTTATTCATGCAGGTGTAAGAAACTGTAGCCCCAGTACTTTCTGAGCTTTGTAATTTAACCCCAGGAACAAACCTCTCTCATATCTTCCTATAGACCTAGTTCTCAAATGAAGAGAGAAAGTTCATGTGTAACTGTGCGCATTACTTTCCTTAAGAGCATGGCAGTGCTTTGTAAAGGAATATAAAAAAGTGCATTGCAAAATATTTGTTGAAGATCAGAGTAAATGTGTGATTACCAGGGTTGGTTTTTACAAAGGAAGCAGGCTTATGCTTTACCACAGTCAACATTTTTCAATCAGTAAGAAACCGTAGTACATGCCACGCTGTTATTATGTCCTTAAATGTCATTAAAACGAATGTGTATACTGATGTGGAAAAAGCAAACCATATTATTGATGTAAGAATTAGTAGTAATATGAAAGAAAAAACATAGCATTCCTCTTTAAATGCTGTGTTTGCTATATTTTTCAACATGTTATCCTACTAAGTATATTCTGATTCAATACATTTTTATATTATAAAATTAAAAAGTGATATGTTAAGTTCTGAAATGCTGTCAATATTGTTTCAAAGTCTAGAGTTTTAAAATATTCCTAATTTTAGAGTTAGTGTATATATATTTTTCTATGTTCTATGCCTTTACAAAACTGTATTGGGGAAAATTCCATACATATAAAAATTGAACTCTTCTGTCTAGAAAGATACAGACTTTGAGAAATATGTAATCACAGAAGGTAAAATCATAAGGATATGGATAGTCCCCCCCCAAAATGGACCATATTGTGTTATTCTAGAACTAGAGGATAACTGAGGCATGAAGTAAACAAATTTAGGGAAACATGATCTAGAAGTCAGTAACCTAATGGAATCTGTTAATTCCCAAGAATTAGAAAAGGATGAAAATACAAATAGCTTTAATCACCTAAAATCCTTCCCGGAACAAAACAAATCATAGGTAAATGGCTTTAAGAGTAAGTTGACAAATAAGGCATCTTTGTAGGAAATAAGGAATGTTAGTATTACATCCCTAAATTCCTCTGGCATGACCTTTCTTAATAAGTCACTTTGTTTTCCCTTTTAAAGAGTTAACCTGGATGGGATACATCCTAAGATTAAGAGAGATGGAAAGTCTCAGGTTTTTATATTCATCCATATCTAAATTTCCTTCAGATTCTCTGCTTCATGCTTAATGATATCCTGTGAAAATAAATATACAATCAAACTGTCTGATTGAAGGACAGTTACTATGGAATATTTAATATTTATTTACAATAGTGTATGCGGCTAAAGTAATGTATATCACTGTATATCATTATATATAGGTAGATGAAACATATCTAGAATATTTAATATTTATTTACAATAGTGTATGCGGCTAAAGTAATGTATATCACTGTATATCATTATATATAGGTAGATGAAACATATCTAGCTTATTTCCAAAGATGGAAGCATATCTGACTTTAAATATATAAAAATTTGGTATGTGAGATTTTTTATATGTAACATTTTGATCTTTTGTTGTTAAGATTTCAGTGCATTATTTTCTGGGTTCACATAATGGCCATTAAAGTCATACAGTGCTAGCTTGCTAGCACTTACAGCATAAGGAGAATATAACTAAACAAACATCCTTAAAATAAGGAGAACTGAGGAGTAAGACAATCCCAATATCTGAGGCTAAGACAAAAATAACTAGTGATGGCTAAGACAATAAATAACTGTAAATCAAGGATGTTTGGGAATATCATAAGCATTGCATACATTTTTTTCCACCTTTGCTAGAGCCAAAGGGATAATATCCAATTATTTTCTGTTTTTTCTTGATTTCAGTAAAGAAAACTTAGTAATTTTTCAAATAATATTCTACATCCACATCCGATATCCTTTAATGGGTTTTGGGGGTAAAGTTTTTTCTTAACTGTCCTCTTAAAGAACTGGAAGTTCTATAAGAAATAATTTTATTAGGCATAATTTTATACTTTTCAATAATTTTATTAAGAATTTATTAATTCAACTAGTACATACTACTTGCTGTATAGTAAAATGACTAAAAACGTGGGCTCTAATCAAACTTCCTGGGTTGCGTTTCTGTTTACCTAACAACTACTTTAGTTGCTGGATATTATTTAGTAATGTCGACCGCATAACTTTAAGGATTAGATAAAATAATCGTGTAAATCACTTTACCCAATACAGAACACAGGAAGCTCTCAATCAGTATTAGTTCTTATGGTTGTTAGTAATCAGTAAATTGCTTATTTTTAAAAGCCTCTAAGTTTCTGGGTGACTAAAATTTAGCTACAGGCCCTTAGGGTCTATGGTCTGGAGATAACAAACCCACTTCCCTAATCTGGGTCGGAAGACAAGCTGTAAACTCACATCCTCTCATACGGGCAACAGACCCATATGATCCCAGCTCCCTCCCACCATGACACATACACACACACAGAAAATGCAATACTTAAACTAATATATTCTCCCATTGTGTTTGCAGAGAAGCCATAAAGTTGAAGAAATGTTTTTTTTCTCCCATAGAGAATGAATTCATTTTAGTCGAGTCTGAATTTTAGCTTGAGCCAGCTAAGAGAGATCCACTGTTTCCCCTGAGTAATGTAGAAAGAAGGATTTCAAATATCACAGTGCATTTTAGAACATATTAGCTTACAGGGCTTTAAGATACTAGAATTAGCAGCAAATGTGTGCAGAAGAGATTTCCAAATCTCTGTTTGACAGGACACTGTGACCTTGAGAAGCGTTCCAACACCATGAAGAAAAGTTTAGCTTGCTGTTGACTCAGTTCAGTTGACTCGGATAGTTCACTCAGATATTTAGTGAATAGAAAACTGATGGCTTCCCTTTCTTAGTTGCATGACTGGCCACAGCGTCATTAAGATTGGAACATCATACAAAATTCAAAATCTTTGGGACAGAAATGGTTTGCGTAATCTGCTTGAATGATCCCCCTTCTTTGGATTCAAACACATTGGTTGGGTCATTATACTTAACCTAAAAATACAGCAAAGTCATTTAACATATAACATGTGCTTAATTCTAAGAACTTGAGAGTGTGTTCTGTGTTCCATACAGAGCTATACGTTTTATAAACTTTCATGTCTTCCTCAGAGGATTCTACAAAATAAATATTATAACTATATGTTATAGCTGAGGTAACAAAGAAACAGAGAAGGGAAACAATTCGCCCAGGGCCATAAACGGCAGATAGGCAGAGCGTCTGCATTCCCACTCAAACCCACTTTCCCATTTTTGCTCCACTGCTCACTGCCTTCCCAGGAAGGTTTGTTTTAAAACCTCAAAAGAATTTAGTGACAGATAACTTTGTATCATTTCTTTGTCTCGTGAAAGTTAGCACTGGACATTTCAACTATAATACCAATTTGGCAAAGATTCTCAGGGAAAAATAATTTTTGATACTTTTCTTTGAAGAAAAATAATGGGAAAACGGTTATCTAATTTTGCTAGACTGTAAAACAGTCTAAATAACAGTAATTCAAAGTTTGGTGTGAAAAAAAGAATAGGCATCTAAATTAAAGAACTCCAGAAACAGACCTAAACACAGAGAAAACCAGTGTATGATACAGTGGTATTTTGAATAAGGGGTAAGGGTGCACTGTTTATTGTTCTAAATGGCAACAAACAATAAAACATAGATTTTCCCTCATTCTGTCCCCAAATAAAAGAAGCCCAATGGATCAAAAATCAAAATATTTAAAACAAGCAATAAAACCTATTAAAGCTCTGAAAGACACTATGAATGAATCTGTGAAGAATATTGGTGTGACAAAGCCTTTTGTATGTATCACGCAGAAAGCCACAGTGAAAAATGAGAACTTTGACTACAATACATATAAATTTTACGTATGGCAAGATAGCTAACAGATAAATTAAGTGAGTCAAAGACAAATGACAAAAAAATTTTCAATACATGTAACATTTTTAGTATAAAAATATTTTAAAAAATTAAAAATAGTATAATATGAAAAGGCAATTACAGAAAAGATATTTAAAATGGCCAATACACAAGCAAAGAAGCTCACTTTCACTCATAGTTAAGGCAATCAAAACAAATACTAAATCAATCTGTATCTCTCAGAAGGTCATAAATTAAAATGTTTAAATAGTATCTCATGGTGGTGTTCAAACTGTTCAAACACTTTTGTTCAGAGTGAACTGATATAATTTGAGAACAATTCATCAGTCTTTCAAAATTTGAGAAGCACAATATGATTTGGGGATTTTACTGCTGGTAATGTATTCTACAAATAGACTCCAACAGATATGCAAAATTTCAGTTATTTATTCAGCATTTTACAATAACAAAATGATATGATTTTCAATCATCCTGAAGAGCTAAATAAGTATGTTATATTCACAATGAAATACTATACGATCTTTTAAAGTAATGAACTATTAGATCGGTAAAGGTATTTGTTCAGGCTTTTCCATAACATGTTATGGGCAAATTTGAGCAAACTTTATGGCCAACCCAAAAGATATTATTATTTGCACTAACATGGAAAGATATAGTTAAATAAAATTTTTTGCAGAATAGAGGGACTAGCACCCCATTTGTGGTTAATTTTATATGACTATGTATAGAAAATCCTGGGAATAAATATGAGAACATATTAATAGTCATTGTCTTTAGGTTGTGGAAATATGGAATAAGAGAGAACTTCTACTTTAAAATTTTACAGCCATCTGTAATTTTCAAATATCAGAAACTTCTTTGTATTTTATAGAAAAAAGTAATGGTAATTTAAAAAGTAAATTAATATTAATATCTTATCTTTCCTTCTAGATAACAATAACAGAGTGAAGCTGATAGCTGATGCTAGTATTCCAGGATCAGATTATATTAATGCCAGCTATGTTTCTGTAAGTTGCTATTTTATATACATTTTTTATAAAACATGAATACTGCAATAATGTTACTCTTCCAACTACTGAAAACAAGAAATTCATTACAACCTGTATAGATTTAATGTACCAGTTCCATACAACATTAAGTATATATACGATGTTTTATACATGGGGAAGTGGAAGCTCCAAATAGAGATTGCAATTTACCCAACAATCATTTCGCTAATAAGCAGCAGATGTCCAACTTCAAACTACATATCCCCTGGACTGTCCACTGTTTCCAGTGTTTGTCAGAAGATCCTTTAAGGTCAGCCAATTTTTCAAAGAAAATTAGTCAAATGGATAGTCATGTCCATATTATATAAAAACCCATTGTGCTGTTCTTCCCTTCGAGATTTTCAGTCCCTCAAGGGGACTATGATGTCATGTTCTTTCCACCCTCTGTTACTTAGATAACGTGTACTCTTTTGCAGCCACTCAATAAACATATCTTAAGTGAACCAATGTGGGGTAAACTGTGATAAACATCACAGATAATAAATGCTTGCCACATAAGATCAAAAATGGAACATAACCAGAGTGTTCCAAGGAGCTCCTTCTCCATGACTCTTGCTCTCTCAATGCTCACCCCTATCTTAGGAACACAGAAACCTTATATGCACCCAAGACCTCCACTTGGGTTGACACAACCATGAAATCTCAGAGGAGGAATTGCTCCTGTGGTTATTTAATCCAGTCACTTAGAAAATCTTTCTGAAAAACTACTGATAATTAGAGATTACCCTCCCTTGGCACAGATCACCTACTTCCTCCCTAAGGCAGATGATTCTATCTCTGAACTAATCAAATATACAGTTGTGGTTTGTTTTTAGAAAATTACAAATAAAAAGCTTAATTTCAGAAACTGAGTTCACCATGTACAAATACACTAAAACATAGTCAATGCAAATTCAGATTAATAATAAGTACAGTATCTTAACAAAATGACAACTTTTATAAAAGGTAATAGGCAAATCAGTGACTTGGTTCACCCAGAATATTTAACTAGTTTGAGTTAAGAAAATGAACTCTTCTCTAGATGGGAAAGGAAAGGATGGAGCAACACGTAAGCAAAGCCCCAGTGGGACCAAATGAAATGGCGGCAGGCCTGGGCCAGACGTTGAGGCAAAAAGTTTGAAGACGTTTTATTGTTAAAAAAAAAAAAAAAAAATGATTACTGATCCTCCATCCTGATCCCTGGGATTCTAAACTACCCCACTGATGGCTATGGTACTGGCACAAAGACAGAAATACAGATCAATGGAACAAAATAGAAAGCCCAGAGATAAATCCACGCACCTATGGACACCTTATCTTTGACAAAGGAGGCAAGAATATACAATGGATTAAAGACAATCTCTTTAACAAGTGGTGCTGGGAAATCTGGTCAACACTTGTAAAAGAATGAAACTAGAGCACTTTCTAACACCTTACACAAAAATAAACTCAAAATGGATTAAAGATCTAAACGTAAGAGAAACTATAAAATTCCTAGAGGAGAACATAGGCAAAACACTCTCCGACATACATCACAGCAGGATCCTCTATGACCCACCTCCCAGAATATTGGAAATAAAAGCAAAAATAAACAAATGGGACCTAATTAACCTTAAAAGCTTCTGCACATCAAAGGAAACTATTAGCAAGGTGAAAAGGCAGCCTTCAGAATGGGAGAAAATAATAGCAAATGAAGCAACTGACAAACAACTAATCTCAAAAATATACAAACAACTCCTACAGCTCAACTCCAGAAAAATAAATGACCCAATCAAAAAATGGGCCAAAGAACTAAATAGACATTTCTCCAAAGAAGACATACAGATGGCTAACAAACACATGAAAAGATGCTCAACATCACTCATTATCAGAGAAATGCAAATCAAAACCACTATGAGGTACCATTTCACGCCAGTCAGAATGACTGCGATCCAAAAGTCTACAAGCAATAAATGCTGGAGAGGGTGTGGAGAAAAGGGAATCCTCTTACACTGTTGGTGGGAATGCAAACTAGTACAGCCACTATGGAGAACAGTGTGGAGATTCCTTAAAAAACTGGAAATAGAACTGCCTTATGATCCAGCAATCCCACTGCTGGGCATACACACTGAGGAAACCAGAAGGAAAGAGACATGTGTATCCCAATGTTCATCACAGCACTGTTTATAATAGCCAGGACATGGAAGCAACCTAGATGTCAATCAGCAGATGAATGGATAAGAAATCAGTGGTACATATACACAATGGAGTATTACTCAGCCATTAAAAAGAATACATTTGAATCAGTTCTAATGAGGTGGTTGAAACTGGAGCCTATTATACAGAGTGAAGTAAGCCAGAAAGAAAAACACCAATACAGTATACTAACGCATATATATGGAATTTAGAAAGATGGTAACAATAACCCCGTGTACGAGACAGCAAAAGAGACACTGATGTATAGAACAGTCTTATGGACTCTGTTGGAGAGGGAGAGGGTGGGAAGATTTGGGAGAATGGCATTGAAACATGTATAATATCAGGTATGAAACGAGTTGCCAGTCTAGGTTCGATGCATGAATACTGGATGCTTGGGGCTGGTGCACTGGGATGACCCAGAGGGATGGTATGGGGAGGGAGGAGGGAGGAGGGTTCAGGATGGGGAACACATGTATACCTGTGGCGGATTCATTTCGATATTTGGCAAAACTAATACAATATTGTAAAGTTTAAAAATAAAATAAAATTAAAAAAACAAAAAAACAAAAAAAGAAAACCTAAAATACCTAACGCTATTCTTATAACTGTAATATAGCAATCTTCTTCACTGTTAATAAGCCACCTCTTCTAGAAAGAACTGTATGCATAATTTGATCAAATATAAATACAAACACTTCATGAATTTGCCTGTCATTCCTGTGCAGCACCCACGCTAATCTTCTCTGTATCTTTCCAAGTTTAGTGTATGTGCTGGCTTATAGTATATGTGCTGCCGAAGCAAGCAGATACAGTTTTTTTAAAAACAAGATGTATACTCTTAAATCTTCAGTGGTGGTGAAGTACCTACTTCAATTCTAATAGGTAGCAAGGTTAACTATGGTTCTCATTATGATTCTACAGATACCTGAAGCTTTCCTATACTGCCCATACTCCCATTTAAAAAAAATTTTTTTCTTATTCATCATCTTCTCACCTAGGCCTGCCATTTTATTTGGTCCCACTGGGGCTCTGCTTCTGTATTGCTCCATCCTTTCCCCAACATCAAACATAACCTGTCCTGTGTCCCACTCCCCACAAGCCTCTGTTAAGAGGGAAAAGAATTCATTCATTCCAAATTTTACTTTGGTTAGTAATTACTCCAAAATGACAATTATCAGTTCAGTTCAGTCGCTCAGTCATGTCCGACTCTTTGAGACCCCATGAATCGCAGCACGCCAGGCCTCCCTGTCCATCACCAACTCCCGGAGTTCACTCAAACTCATGTCCATAGAGTCAGTGATGCCATCCAGCCATCTCATCCTCTGTCGTCCCCTTCTCCTCCTGCCCCCAATCCCTCCCAGCATCAGAGTCTTTTCCAATGAGTCAACTCTTCGCATGAGGTGGCCAAAGTACTGGAGTTTCAGCTTTAGCATCATTCCTTCCAAAGAAATCCCAGGGCTGATCTCCTTTAGAATGGACTAGTTGGATTTTTTGCAGTCCAAGGACTGTCAAGAGTCTTCTCCAACACCACAGTTCAAAAGCATCAATTCTTCAGCACTCAGCTTTCTTCACAGTCCAACTCTCACATCCATACATGACTACCAGAAAAACCATAGCCTTGACTAGACGGACCTTTGTTGGCAAAGTAATGTCTCTGCTTTTGAATATGCTATCTAGGTTGGTCATAACTTTCCTTCCAAGGAGTAAGCATCTTTTAATTTCATGGCTGCAGTCACCATCTGCAGTGATTTTGGAGCCCCAAAAAATAAAGTCTGACACTGTTTCCCCACCTATTTCTGATGAAGTGATGGGATCAGATGCCATGATCTTAGTTTTCTGAATGTTTAGCTTTAAGCCAACTTTTTCACTCTCCTCTTTCACTTTCATCAAGAGGCTTTTTGGTTGACTCTTATCTACCAATTAAGTAGACACAAATGAATACTTCATAGCGTAAAAGGTTCATCTAGCTATGGGATGACAGTATAGGATATGAACATGATTAGGAAGGCAACCAGACAGTTTTAGGAGGTATAACTGAGCCACACAGATTACATAAACAAAGGAATATTAATGAACCCCCAGTGTTCCCTCTACATAAACAAAGGAATATTAATGAAGTCCCAGTGTTCCCTCTAAATATTACCAGTTATCGGGAGACAATCATAATAGGAAGATACTGCAGAATGAACAATAAACTAAGCCTGAATATATACAGAATATACACATTCTTCTGTGGTCAAGTGATGTTGTAATGTAATAAACCTTACAACAAAGTCACCATGACCCACATGTAATGATATGCATCATCCTTACTGAGCTGCATAGTAAGCAGGTGCGGATGGAAAGCACTTTACATTAAGGCAAGTTCCAGGGAGATCCAGACCGCCGTGCACTTGCTGCCACCTGGGGAGCTGGCCAAGCACGCCGTGTCCGAGGGCACTAAGGCTGTCACCAAGTATACCAGCTCGAAGTAAATATAATATGCCTAGCTGCTGTTAACGGAGAAGGCAATGGCACCCCACTCCAGTACTCTTGCCTGGAAAATCCCATGGACGGAGGGCCTCGTGGGCTGTAGTCCATGGGGTCGCTAAGAGTCGGACACGAGTGAGCGACTTCACTTTCACTTTCAGTATTAAAGTGGGCAGTATGCTTATTGCTTTTACTTTCAGGGCAATCTCCTTTGTCTGGGATGTCGGGAGAAGTTGGAAATAAACTCATAATACTGTAGTGGCCTCTCACTTTTCCATCCCCAAGGTTAGGCAGTCTTCACTTCACAAACAGTAAAGACTTCTCAGAGTGAAGGACACCGCAGCTTCTCCCCACTCCCCGGTTTTTTTCCATGGCACCTCCAAGTGAAAGTTCATGAACACTTGCTCCAGAAGCCAAAGATAGAGGCCATCTACAAATGGATTCTAGATTCCTATTTCTTTGGATGCTAGAGGAAAAAGGGAGAAGAACTATAGAGCGAGAGAAGAAAGCAAGATAAGTAGTGTTTAGATGGGGGGAAGAAATGAAATCTGAAGAAGGGAAAAGGGAATACCAGTAGGTGGTCTGAAGTTGTGCTTTGAAACTAGGAAACACCAGGCCAGGATCTGTAATTAGATTACTATTTGTTTACCTCTCGGGCCTTGGCTGTTCTTGGGAATTATACTCCTAAAGCTAGGAGTCAACGAGAAGCTGGAAATTTTTGATTAAGGATGGATCGTGGGAGAGAGGTAGAGAGGAAAATAAATACTGCATCCTTGTAAATAGCCAATAGTTGTACAAGTGAGTTTAGAAATGTTTTCAAGAGAGTGAACAAGAACATTATGTAATGAGACAAGAGGAAGACTCCAACCTGCTAACCCAAATTATCTCCCCTGTCAACCTAAGATGCCTGAAATTACTTCAATTTGAGGATAGCTTTTACTATAGTTAGACTGAAGATTAAAGGCTATGATGCATATGAGCCATAATCATATCAGAAACATCAAATCTGATCTACTCTGATAGATTATAGTACCAAAGGATGTCGGATCCCTGAAACAGGGAAATGCAAATGACTAGGAGACATATTTTATAAATTGATAAATTACACTTAATTGTCCTCACCCTTAAGACAATTTCTTCATTCGGCTTTTAGGACAACATTCCCTTGATTTTCCATCTACAGCTTTGACTCTTTCATCTCAGTCTCTCTGATTCTCTCTTATCTCCTTGACTACCAAACACTGAAATTATCTAGAGCCCATTCCTTGAATTTGCTGCTTCTTTTCAAACTCATTTCCTTGATGATCTCAACCATTCTTGTGATTTTTAAGTAAGATCTATTCGCTGACTACTTTAAAATTATGTTTCTATTTGGACTTCTTTCTGAACTCCAAACTCATATACCCAATTGCCATGATGATGTTCCCACTTGAATATCCAAATAGGATTTCAAGTTTAATATGTCCATTGTGAATTCTTGATTTTCCTTTTAAGTCCGCTTATGCTAGGTGTGGGGAAAAAGGAACCTACCTGCCTACACTGTTGGTGGGAATGTAAATTAGTACAGCCAGTACGGAAAACAGTATGGAGCCTCCTTAAGACTAGAGTTAAATTAGAGTTACAAAATGATCCAGAAATCCCAATCCTGAGCATGTATCTGGAGAAAACTCGAATTTGAAAGGATAAATGCACCCCAGTGTTCACTGTCCACTGGTCGAGGAATGGATAAAGGAGATGTGATGAGTGTGTATTTATTTATCACATATATGGTATATATGTGTGTATATATAAGTACACACAGAATATTGGCCATAAAAAAGAATGAAATATGATATTTGCAGCAACATGGATGGACCTAGATATTGTCACACTAAGTAGAATTTCTCAGAAAGAGAAATACCATGTGATATTACTTATATGTGTAACTTAAAATATGATACAAATGAACTTAGTTACAAAACAGAAATAGACCCACAGACATAGAAAACAAATTTATGGTTATCTAAGGGGAAAGTGGGTGGGGAAGGATAAATTAGGGCTTTGAGATTAGCAGATACAATGTACTATATAAATAAAACAACAAACTCTACTGCATAGCACAGGGAATGATTTTCCATAAACTGCAATAAACTGTAACAAAAAAGAATATATATTATACATGTATAACTGAATCACTTTGCTTCACACCAGAAACACAACACTGTAAATCAACTAGATTTTAATTAAACAAATTTTTTAAAGTACGCTCATACTGAAGTTTTTTTTTTCCCCATCTTCATTTGGAATCATTACTGACTCCTATCTTTCTTGTACCCATAGATCTAATCCATAAGCAAATTCTCTTGGCTCTGTCTTCAAAATACACCAGATTTTATTACTTCTCACAATACCCACTCCTGTCACCCAAACTGCATTCCTTGGTTGGATTGTTGAAATATTCCAACTACTCACCCTCCTTTCCCTTTTTATACCACTATCAGCTTGTTGTATAGAAACTAGAGTGGAACTATTTAACACACTTTATGTGTTAATAGAGTTATATTAACTCTATATATATGTTCAGAATCTTTCAATGGCTTTCTGTATCACCCAGAGTAAAAACCAAACTCTTAAAACTACCTGCCCCAGGGCCTAAAGCACTGCTCCCTCCCATCTCTTGTTCTCTCCAATGTCACCTTCTACTACCGTCCCCATTTGCAGTTCCTGCAACACTCCAGACACACACCTGACTTTCTGCCTGGAACACTTTTTCTCCAAATCTTGAAGGGCTTACCTCTTTCTGCTTCAAGTCTTTCCTCAGATTTCACCAATGAGCCTTTTCTGAACACCCTGTTTTCTGAAATTCTCTCTCATAGCATTTATCACTTTAAAAAAGCTATGTAAATCACTCATTTAATAGACATGTTAACAGATTTAATGTCCATTTCCCATAACTGGTATATAAGACAAATCAGGGTAGGAATTTTCATCAATGATGAATCCTCAGTTCCTAGACTAGTGCCTGGCACACAGTAAGCACTCATAAATATTATTTGAATGGAGGAGTGTGCATTTTAAAAGCTGTAAAGAAATTAAAATATTAATGGTGCTTCACTCTGGATAGTGAGATTACAGAGAAAGTCCGTATTTTTTAATACATACTTCTGAATTTTCCTAACATTCTACACTGATTGTACAGTACTATTTAAAAAATAAAAAACCCTTTACAATGTAAATTACATACTCAAGTATTTCAACTTAGACTAGAAACACAGAAATGCTTTAGCACGTAGTTTTTTTTGTTTGTTTTCCGCAGACTGAAGGTTTTGTTCCAGAAACTGTCATTGACTAGCACTGTGATTTGGGAAAAATCACCTGAAGTAGCTCATCATTCTTTAAAGTAAAACAAACTGGTTGGATTAGATTTTAGGACCACTTGAACTTTAAAATGTATAGTATTCTGTATAATACTATATTCTCTGGCTACTGAGACAATTCAATTTAAAAATAAAATTCACCCTTAAACCTCATTCTTCAAAATATTTTGATGTTTGAAATAGATGTAATTCCATCACTTTTTAAAAATTTACACATAAACTTTAAGAAAAATCCATAGATGCTACTCACGTGGCATGCTTACATTCCAGGTGAATAGACCGAGTTTTAGAACGACTTGATAAAATGTACAAGAGCTGTCATAACAGGGTGGAGACAAGTCTCAGGTCCTACAATAGTTAAATGAATCTTCTTACTATCTCCACATTATTCTTGGTTTTAAGCTCTGGAGAATAATTACTAATACCATCATTTATGTAGATACTTTCTTGCAGGGATAGAACAGCTAGTTGTATACTTACATTATGAGGTTTAAATTAATGTTGGAAATTTTGAGTATCTTTTAGCATTCAAAAATATGCAGTATTTTAGAATATTAGGTAATCTTACAACTAGTATGTTTTTCATGTCTCAAAAGTTAAAAAAAATATATATATATGTAAATATTGATGCAATGTTGTAATTATATCATTCTAGGGCTACTTATGTCCAAATGAATTTATTGCTACTCAAGGTCCATTACCAGGAACAGTTGGGGACTTTTGGAGAATGGTGTGGGAAACCAGAGCAAAAACATTAGTAATGCTAACACAGTGTTTTGAAAAAGGACGGGTAAGTTATTTGAAAAGCTCTTCACAAAACCTTTATTTTACGTTTGTGTTAATTTATGTGTGATGTTGGGTTTCCCAGGTAGCCCTAATGGTAAAGAAAATGCCTCCTAAAGCAGGAGATGCAGGAAATGAGAGTCCAATCCCTGGACCAGGAAGATCCCCTGGGCATGGCAACCCACTCCAGTATTCTTGCCTGGAGAATCCCTTGGATAGAGGAGCCTGGTGGCCTACAGTCCATAGTGCTGCAGAGAGTCAGACACGACTCAAGTGTCGTCACATGTGTGACGATTTTAGCTAATACTCTGACATATCAATGACTGGGGCATGTATAAGGCAGTTGTACCTTAGTAGCAATAACTTTGAACTATATATATATATATATATATATATATATATAATGGTTCTTGTAACTGGTGAATTTTCTCTTGACTGCAGATCAGATGTCATCAATATTGGCCAGAGGACAACAAACCAGTTACTGTCTTCGGAGATATAGTGATTACAAAACTAATGGAGGATGTTCAAATAGACTGGACCATCAGAGATCTGAAAATTGAAAGGGTAAAAAAAAAAGGAGGAGGGGAAGTCAAACATGATAAAAAATATGAATGATCTAAATGTCTAAAGTAAAATTAATTTCTAGACATATTTCTGTATATTCAGTAATGCTTTTCTATTATCTTCAAAAGAGAAGTTTTGAATTGGCATTTGCCTTCAATATCTATGTCATTATGTTTAATTCCAAATTCCTTAAAGTTTATATTAAACAAGGAAGGCAACAGGAGGAAACAACTAGATCACTAGGTTTATCTTATTTTATGAAGAAACTGTAAAATTTTATTTAAAACAGGAATTTCTGAAATCACGTGTCTCTATCTGTATCTTAATCATTGGATTTTCTATTTAATCCAGAACGTATACAGAATCAATAACATAAAGATCCCACCTTTTTTATGTAAATACCTATACACATAGAAAATGATATAAGGACCTTTATACTTTCTAATATTATCAGATACCCAATACCAGTGTTATGAATAATTTGTGAGTGTGTTTATTTAAGTTGTTAGGTCAAAACTGTTCAAAATCTACTATTCTGGTGTTACAACACGTTACACTACATTGAATATAAATACCCTGCATAATCATCTGTTTTCAAGATTTGAAACAATCATGCTCATCGTCTGCATTCATACTGAAAGGTAATTTTCTGTAGTGTAGCAATAGCAGAAGACTTCTCTTATAGGAAATCAAGAAACCACAGCTTCTTTGTTTTGTAAACTATGATTTTAAAAGATCACCTTGAAAACCTGGGGAGTCAGCTACATTCAGACTTTGCTGTGATACTTAAATAACTTCATCATGTTTCTTTAATATGTCATTCTGTCTAGCATGGGGATTGCATGACCATTCGACAGTGCAACTTTACTGCGTGGCCTGAGCACGGGGTTCCTGAGAACAGCGCCCCTCTAGTCCACTTTGTGAAGCTGGTTCGAGCAAGCAGGGCACATGATACCACACCCATGATTGTTCACTGCAGGTAAGAAAGGTTTTCAGAACCTTTTATGAAATACTCGAAACGGGATTTAAACCCAATGTGACCTTTATGTTATCATGACACTATTGATTTTCTAGTAGAATATTAATGTAGATTCAATCCAGCTTTTAGTTGTAAGATATTTTACTAGTTATAACAAATCAAGATGTAGTTTTATAAAAGGTTAGATGCAGAGATCAAATGAATAATGACTGTGGCTAAAAGGAAGACAAAATATATATCCTGGTATAAGAATTTTTTTGACATCTTTACTGGATTATACCTCTCAAAATCCTTAAAATATATAAAAAACTGTAGCTCACTACTGATGTGAATGAGTCTGGGAGTGTAGAATCTTTCGAGTTTTATGAATAAACTCTTGATCCTTCATTATTTCAATTGAGATTAGTCTACTATAATAACTTAAACTTTTTTGCAAAAACAACTTCTGAGATTTGAGTTACAAAGAATAAAGAAAATGAACTTTAAAGTAAAGATCAAATTAAGTGACCAACCCAAGCATGATTCCAAACTTTTGCAAACTATTCAAATATCTTTCTTTGACCTAGCTCTTTGAACATGATAAATATAATAAATTAAGGTTTTCACTTTTATTTTCATTGGTATTTTATACCACTGAAACACCAGTAGTCCCCCTCAAAAATTAATAAAGCTCACAATTGTTTAGATTTCAGAATTCTGGACATACTGATATGATTTATGCTTTCTAATATGTTATCTAAATTAATCTCAGCATGAGTCTCTTCCAACAGTTGTAGTTTGCAAATGAGAGAAAAAGTGGGTGATAGTACTGTTTTATGATTCTACTTACATGAGGTACCTAAAAAAGGGGTAAATTCATAGAGACAGAAAGTGGTTTCCAGGGACTTAGAGAAATTGAGAGTTACTGTTTAATGGGTATAGAGATTCTGTTTGGGATTATGAAAATAGTGTAGAAACAGATATTGGTAATGGTTGCAATGTGCTTAATGCCACTAAACTGTGCATTTAAAAACAGTTAAAATGGTAAATTTTGTCATGTATCTTTTTCTACAATAAACATCTAAGTAATGATTTCAACCATAATAATAAAGTAATTATTAATTATAGTAACTCCAAAATCAATTGATGGATAAATATTCTAATGGGGACATACTATAATTAATGTAGTTAATATTTAGGAAAATATTAATCCATCCAGTTTTTAAACTTTTATTAGATGAAGAAACTCAACACATAATTTAAATGAGTCTACATTTTCTTTTCCAGGAATATTTTAGATTTTTTAAGTAAGAGTAATACATAAAATACATTATGAGATATCTTTTCACATTTAAAAACATATAAAATTAAAAGTAAAAGCCTCATTCTTACCTTCCCAATTCCATATACTCTCCATACACAGAAAAATTTTAACAGACTGGTATATAGTATAAATACAGTAACATTTTGCTTTTAAAGTCAGTGATTGATTTTTTTTTAATTTTATTTAATTTTTAAACTTTACATAATTGTATTAGTTTTGCCAAATATCAAAATGAATCCACCACAGGTATACATGTGTTCCCCATCCTGAACCCTCCTCCCTCCTCCCTCCCCACACCATCCCTCTGGGTCGTCCCATGCACTAGCCCCAAGCGTCCAGTATCGTGCATCAAACCTGGACTGGCATCTCGTTTCATACATGATATTTTACATGTTTCAATGCCATTCTCCCAAATCTTCCCACCCTCTCCCTCTCCCACAGAGTCCATAAGACTGTTCTATACATCAGTGTCTCTTTTGCTGTCTCGTTCACAGGGTTATTGTTACCATCTTTCTAAATTCCATATATATGCGTTAGTATACTGTATTGGTGTTTGATTTTAAATTGGCATTACTGATGATTAAAGTGGATAGTAAGCTGCCTGTAATGTCTTCCTATTTTACATATACACTGCCACTGGATTATAATCGTGGATTTAAAAATTCACTAGAAAAGTAAAGGACCTTCTCTCTTTTAGACTCAAAAAGTGTAGCCTCATCCTTTGTGACTTAAACATGCAGGAAAAAGTATGCTTATATTAATAATCTTTAAGTATCATTTCAAAACTTTCTCCTAAATGATCATGTCCAACCCCAACTTCTCACCTTAGCTTTTGACCTATACTTTTAGCTTCCAGTTCAACATGACAACCTATTAATAAATGACCACAATATTCTAAAAATGTGTCCAAAACAGAATGCTTGGGCCCATCTCCAAACTCACTCCTTCTCATCCCATCTTGGTCAACAGCAGTCCATTCTGCTTGGCCCAGAAACCCAACACTCATCCTCAATTCTCTACTTCCTCTCACATGCTACATCCATTCCAATAGCAAATACTCTGATTCCTGTGCCCCATCACCTCTCCACACACTCGCCCCACCCTGGTCTCCTTGCTTTTCTTTGAACATGCAGAACACCCTCCCACTCGGATCTGTTCTCTTCCCTCACCTTCTGGCCACAATGCTCCTCTCCCATGTACCAACATGGTGCACTTCTAACCCCACTGAAGTTTCATTGTCAGAGAATCTTTCTCTGATGACCCTGTCCTACCTTATCACCTTTTATCTCCTTAATTTTTATCTCTCACCATAGCACTTATTGGGCATATCCCATGTGACGCAAGTGGTAAAGGATCTGCCTGCCAATGCAGGAGATGCAAGAGATGCAGGTTCGATCCCTGGGTTGGGAATATCCCCTGGATTATGAAATGGCAACCCATTCCAATATTCTTGCTTGGAAAATTTCATGGCCAGAGGAGCCTGGCAGGCTACAGTCCATAAGTATTAAACTAAATTCTTAAAAGGAAACCACTTTCCAATGTCATTATCTATGGAAGGAAAAGGAAATTCTAGGGAAAGTGAATAAGAACACACAAGAGTCTATTTATCAATATGATGTAGAAGAAGTGCTATCTGGGCTAAATAGTTGACATTTTCTATGTTTAGCATCCCTACTTGTAACCAAAAATATATTCAAAGTTTCTGGTGTTAAGACTTTTCAGTGATTTTTAAAAATATTTCCCGTACTTCTCCAACTACACCTCTTAAAACGTTATGAAAGAAGAGGAAAAGTTCAACTGGTTTAAAAAAAAAAACTCCAATATTTGATAGCGTGTTAAAGATAATCATCTTACTCCTTCTAAACAGTCTTGGGAACAATATATGTACAAAGAAACTCCAAAGAAAATCCACTTCCAAATAAGAAAAGAAACTATACGTAATTTATTGCTACCATAGTTTATCTTCTTCATCACCATCCACATGAACAACCTTTTTGCTGAATAATTTGCATGTAATTTCACTCTTCCTACAGTGCTGGAGTTGGAAGAACTGGAGTTTTTATTGCTCTGGACCACTTAACACAACATATAAATGATCATGATTTTGTGGATATATATGGATTAGTAGCTGAACTAAGAAGTGAAAGAATGTGTATGGTACAAAACCTGGTAAGACGATCTAAAACTGCAAGCAGAGTCAGCTCGAGAATTTCTCCTGGGAGGACCTTAGTGGCACCAGTCCCATGGACGGAGGAGCCTGGTAGGCTGCAGTCCATGGGGTCGCTAAGAGTCGGACACAACTAGGCGACTTCACTTTCACTTTTCCCTTTCATGCACTGGAGAAGGAAATGGCAACCCACTCCAGTGTTCTTGCCTGGAGAATCCCAGGGATGGGGGAGCCTGGTGGGCTGCCGTCTATGGGGTCACACAGAGTCGGACACGACTGAAGTGACTTAGCATAGCATAGCATAGCATAGCATGGCTACAAAGCAGACACTCTTTTCTTATGTTATAAACCTCTGGGGTTGGGGCGAGGGCTTGGGGCTGGCAGCTGATGGAGATCATAGGAGAACTGACCTGCATGTCCAAGTCATCCTTCAGCACCGTTACTGACGACTCATCCTAACTTGTTTATGCTGATAGGCATGTAGAAAATAATTCCTAAGAGAGATTTGTCTTTAGTGTTTGGGAAGCACAGAAAATGAACCAGATTAATTTCTTTTGTAAACATGCTAGAAGCTGTAATTGGGAAAAGTTTAAAATATTAACTATGATGTTGGTCTATGTATTTCACTTGTCTGTATTTATCCCTTTTGTATATCAGTACTAATAATGTTTGTTACAGAATATCATCAACTATCTGGGAGTCTTTGTTTGGTTGTTTCGGTTTGGAAGCAAAAGTATTTTTAAAACCTAGATTTCGGTCATAAAAGAAATGTATAGTATAATGGTAATGAAACTGAGGCTCCTCTGCTGAGTGTCTAGTAGGAGGTACTATACTAGATCATTTTCATGTATTATCTCATTTAATTATTTGTAAAGCAGGTCCAATGAAACTAATCAATAGGCTGGGTATTACCTGCTCTTCTTTACAGATAGGGAAGCAGATGTTCCAAAAATTTAAATGATATTCAAAGGTTATAAGTGTCAGAGCCAAAATTCACACCCCATTCTGTCTAATTATACTAAGATGTTCTTCTCATATCTTTGGATTGATATTTTTATACTATACAGATTTTTCTCACAGTAAATATGCAGATCTTCTATAATGATATTTTCTAGGGTACCAACTAGAAAACATAAGTGGCTATATAGCCGTTAGAGGTGGGAGAAAACCAGCTCTTTGCTAAAATAAGTTTGAGAAAATTTCTTACAGCCTCTATGCTAATGTGCATTGACATTTATAAATACAGAGCCCTTGTGAACAACATTTCCCAAACTTATATGACTATGGCCTCCTTGAACCCTTTTGACCCCAAAACATGTAATGCCAAGTCATGGAACATTAATGCTCTTAGGAAGATATGGCCCTAGACCAGAGACAACCAAACTTTTCAAAATGTACATCCCTTTGAGGAGAAAAGTTTAAGCATTCAATTCCTGGGCTTCTCTGGTGGCTCAGATGGTAAAGAATCTGTCTACAATGTAGGAGACCTAGGTTTGATCCCTGGGTGGGGAAGATTCCCTGAAAAAGGAAATAGCAACCCACTCCATTATTCTTGCCTGGGAAATCCCATAGACAAGGGAGCCTGGGAGACTACAGTCCGTGGGGGTGGCAAAAAGTTAGATGTGACTGAGCGACATACATGTACACACATAAAAATACATATATATATATTTTTTAAATTTTATTTTTAAACTTTACAATATTGTATTAGTTTTGCCAAATATAGAAATGAATCCGCCACAGGTATACATGTGTTCCCCATATATATTTTAAAAATGTAGTTTGAGCCATTATGTATATTATAAAGTATACACAAACAAATTGAAAACCATGAGTTAAAGGTCAAATAAGCAATTTTGACAACTTTGCTAATAGTGATGGCATGGCTCAGTCCATAATCTGTCTGCAATGCAGGAGACCTGGGCTCGATCCCTGGGTTGGGAAGATCCCCTGGAGAAAGAAATGGCTACCCACTCTGATATTCTTGCCTGGGGAATTCTATGGACAGAGAAGCCTGGCAGGCTATGTTCAGTGGGGTTGAAAGAGCTGCATATGACTGAGGACTGGAATGCCAAACTGGGAAGTCAAGGGATACCTGGAGTAATAGGCAAGTTTGGCATGGTGTAAAAAATGAAGCAGCGCAAAGGCTAACATAGTTTTGCTAAGAGAACACACTGGTCATAGCAAACACCCTCTTCCAACAACACAAGAGACTACTCTATACATGGACATCACCAGATGGTCAATACCAAAATCATATTTATTATATTCTTTGCAGCCAAAGATGTAGAAGCTCTATACAGTCAGCAAAAATAAGACCGGGAGCTGACTGTGGCTCAGGTCATGAACTCCATACTGCCAAATTCAGACTTAAATCGAAGAAAGTAGGGAAAACCACTAGACCATTCAGGTATAACCTAAATCAAATCCCTTATGATTATAAAGTGGAAGTGACAAAGATTCAAGGGATTAGATCTGATCAACAGAGTGCCTGAAGAACTATTGGACGGAGGTTCGTAACATTATACAGGAGGTGTTGATCAAAACCATCCCTAAGAAAAAGAAATGCAAAAAGGCAAAATGGCTGTCTGAGGAGGCCTTACAAGTAGCTGAGAAGAGAATAGAAGTGAAAGCCAAAGGAGAAAAGGAAAGGTATACCCAACTGAATGGAGCGTTCCAAAGCATAGCAAGGAGAGATGAGAAAGCCTCCCAAAGAGAACAATACAGAGAAAGAGATGAAAAACAATGGGATGGTAAAGGCTACACATCTCTTCAAGAAAATCAGATACCAAGGGAACATTTCATGCAAAGACGGGCACAGTAAAGGACAGAAATGGTATGGACCTAACAGAAGCAAAGGAGATTAAGAAGAGGTGGCAAGAATACACAGAACTGTACAAAAAAGATCTTCATGAGTCAGATAGATAACAATGATGGTGTCACCATTCACCTAGAGCCAGACATCCTGGAATGAGAAGTCAACTGGGCCTTAGGAAGCATCACTGCAAACAAATACAGTGGAGGTGATGGAATTCCAGCTGAGCTATTTCCAATCCTGAAAGATGATGCTGTGAGAGTGCTACACTCAATATGCCAGCAAATTTGGAAAACTCAGCAGTGACCACAGGACTGGAAAAGGTCAGTCTTCATTCCAATCCCAAAGAAAGGCAATGCCAAAGAATATTCAAACTACCGCACAATTGCACTCATCTCACACGCTAGTAAGGTAATGCTCAAAATTCTCCAAGCCAGGCTTCAACAGTACATGAACCATGCACTAACAGATGTTCAAGCTGGATTTAGAAAAGACAGAGGAACCAGAGATTAAATTGCCAACATCCACTGGATCACAGAAAAAGCAAGAGAGTTCCAGAAAAACATCTACTTCTGCTTTATTGACTATGCCAAAGCCTTTGACTGTGTGGATCACAACAAACTGTAGAAAATTCTTCAAGAGATTGGAATACCAGGCCACTTTACCTGCCTCCTGAGAAATCTGTATGCAGGTCAAGAAGCAGCAGTTAGAAGAAGACATGGAACAATGGACTGGTTGCAAATTAGGAAAGGAGTACATCAAGGCTGTATATTGTCACCCTGCTTATTTAACTTATATGCAGAGTACATATAAAATGTACATGCAAAATGCCAGACTGGATGAAGCACAAGCTGGAATCAAGACTGCCGGGAGAAATATCAATCACCTCAGATATGCAGATGACACCACCCTTATGGCAGAAAGTGAAGAGGAACTCAAAAGCCTCTTGATGAAAGTGAAAGTGGAGAGTGAAAAAGTTGGCTTAAAGCTCAACATTCAGAAAACGAAGATCATGGCATCTGGTCCTATCACTTCATGGCAAATAGATGGGGAAACAGTGGAAACAGTGACAGAGCTTATTTTGGGGGGGCTCCAAAATCACTGCAGTTGGTGACTGCAGCCATGACATTAAAAGACAACGCTTGCTCCTTGGAAGAAAAGCTATGACCAACCTAGCCAGCATATACGTTACCATATGTAAAACAGCCAACGGGAATTTGCTGTATGGCTCAGGAAACTCAAACAGGGGCTCTGTAAAAAACCTAGAGGGGTGGGATGCGGAGGAAGATGTGAGGGAGGCTCAAAAGGGAGGGGCTACATATATATATATATGGCTGATTCATGTTGAAGTTTGACAAAAAACAAAAGTCTGTAAAGCAATTATCCTTCAATTAAAAAATAAATTTTAAAAAAAATCAGAAAAAAAAAAGACATTACTTTGCCAACAAAGGTCCATATAGTCAAAGCTATGGATTTTCCAGTAGTCATGTCACATGATGGATGTGAGAGTTGGACTGTAAAAACTCTCAGTTTGGCTGAGAGCCAAAGAAATGATGCTTTTGAACTGTGGTGTTGGAGAAGACTCTTGAGAGTCCCTTGGACTGAAAGGAGATCCAACCAGTCCATCCTAAAGGAGATCAGTCCTGGGTGTTCATTGGAAGGACTGATGGTGAAGCTGAAACTCCAATACTTTTACTACCTGATGTGAAGAACTGACTCCTTAGAAAAGACCCTGATGCTGGGAAAGACTGACGGTGGGAGGAGAAGGGGATGACAGAGGATGAGATGGTTGGATGGCATCACTGACTCGATGGACATGAGTTTAAACTTGCTCCAGGAGTTGGTGATGGACAGGGAGGCCTGGTGGGCTGCAGTCCATGGGGTCACAAAGAGTCGGACACGACTGAGTGACTGAACAACAAGAAAGTGACTAATACTTATGTTATCATTAGGTATTTTCAAAAGATAAAATATATAATTAGCAGAAAATAATTGTTTCAATAGTGGTCTTAAAATATATATTTTAAATTATTTATAGTTTTTATAAGTGATCTAGCTCACTGAGAGATCTGATTACATTGTTGTAATCACCTCATAGTATGGCTATAAGACGGTTATTCTAGGGGTATGAAAAATGTCAGTCCTGCCATTTTCTTGTCATTCATTTGTATTTTGCTGATAAATAATATCTATGACCCCGAGTCTTTTTGTAGGAATCTTTTAAAGCCACTTTAATTATGTAATGGCTAGGTAAAGCTAGGTCCTGTCATCCATATGCATTTCTTTAAATGCTGAAAGGGAACACATGAGAGAAGTAACACTCTTCCCTTACAGAACTTTAGAAATGGACTGTGACTTGTGGCCAGGCTCCGTTTCATGAGTATGCAATCTATTCAAACTCATAGGTCCCCACCCTCAAAAGGGCCTTGCACTTGATTTGATGCCTGCTGTCACTGTTTTGAAAGTCTTTATTAATTTTGAGGAAAAGTGTTAGTCAACTCTTTGCAACCTCATGGACTGTAGCCCACCAGGCCCTCTGTCCTTGGAACTCTCCAGGCAAGAATACTGCAGTGGGTAGCCATTCCCTTCTCCAGGGGATCTTCCTGACTTAGGGACCAAACCCTGGTCTCCTGCATTGCAGGAGGATTCTTTACCATCTGAGCCACCAGGGAAGCCCCAGTTTTGACGAAGGAAGCTCACATCTTCACTTTGTAGTGAGCCCCACAAACTTTGTAGCGGGTTCTTATCCAGGGATCTTTTAAGGGCTTCGATATCAATACAACTATTAGTGATTATTAAAACATGAGAACAGGATAAATAGCTAACATTTTCCTCCATGTTCCTAGGTGTACACATGTACGTGATGAGCAATGTTCTGGGCACTGATCAAGATGGGTTGACTTTCCTGGATGAGTTAAAGGATGGGAATGAGTGAGATTTCTTTCATTCTAGAGAGTAGATTCAGTCTTCAAATAATAAAAGTTGGATTTTGTCTTGCTGTACAGCTTCGTGGAACCAAACTTTGTAACAAGTGTGTTCAAGAATGCCTGTGAATAATTTCACACAATTTAGTACTCCATATACTCTTCATACCGGAGAAGGCAATGGCACCCACTCCAGTACTCTTGCCTGGAAAACCCCATGGATGGAGGAGCCTGGTAGGCTGCAGTCCATGGGGTCGCAAGAGTCAGACACGACTGAGCAACTTCTGTTTTACTTTTCACTTTCATGCATTGGAGAAGGAAATGGCAACCCACTCCAGTGTTCTTGCCTGGAGAATCCCAGGGACGGGGGAATGTGGTGGGCTTCCGTCTATGGGGTTGTGCAGAGTCGGACATGGCTGAAGCGACTTAGCATCAGCAGCAGCATACACTTCATACATAAACTTCATACGTTGTGCTGGAATAACCAGCCAGAGGAAACTGTTGTAGGTTGGGTCGGGGAATGGAAAGAGCATGAATTTTGGAGTCAGAGAATTGAGTTCAGATTCCAGTCCTGCTAATTTCTGGCTTTGTGACTTTAACTTCCCTAAGCTATTTCTCTTTCATAAAATAGCTGTGTTACACAATTTTATTGTCAGTATTAAATAAAAGAAAGTATCTGAAAGCACCAAGCATGCAGTAAATGCCCAGCATGCAGTAAATGTCTGACCATATAGTTGTGCCAAGTGCTTTTTGGCATAAAAAGGTGGCGGGTCATTAAAATCCTGATAAAAGTCACTGAATCAATAGGTAGAAGTCATGAATATTAGTTGGGATATTTGAGATTAATACATCTTCATCTTCCCTGATGGCTCAGCAGGTAAAGATTGTGCCTGCAATGCAGGAGACACAGGCTCAATCCCTGGATGGGGAAGATCCCCTGGAGAAGGAGATGGCAACCCACTCCAGTATTTGATACAGGAGCCTGGCTGGCGTCACAAACAGTCAGACACAACTGAGCACAAGGCACATCTTCATCAGTATCCATAAAAAGTATAGGTAACCTTCCCCTGGTGGCTCAGATGGTAAAGAGTCTGCCTGCAATGTGGGAGACCCAGGTTCGATCCATGGCTCAGGAAGATCCCATGGAGAAGGGAGAGGCTACGCACTCCAGTATTCTTGACTGGAGAATCCCATGAACAGAGCAGCCTGGTGGGCTACAGTCCATGGAGTTGCAAAGCGTTGGACACAACTAAGCGATTAACACTTTCACTTCCACCCTTTCCGTAAGAAGTTATAAAATTAAGATAGATCCATGTTTACTAAATAATTAGCCTTCACTTTGTAAACCGTGTAAATCACAATTATAAGATCCTTGCTTAAAACATGGTATGCACAGCTAGCTGTCTTTCACCTGACTTTGTTCCCAGAAGCGAAGCTGTCTACTGTCTTTTCTCTGTGATGAAAAAAAAAGGGAAATGACCACACCTTGGCTCCAGTCCTTACAAATCAGCATTGCCTTGCACAAGAGTGGTTTCTTATTTTCTCCTATTGCACTTGGGAATGATCCCAACGTCTGTGAAGAACGCTGTCTCAGCACAGACTGCAGTAGCCACGGCCAGGGGTGGGGAGCTGGGAACCTCGGCAACATAGCACCATGAAAAGACGCCCGAGGGCTTTAAGCAAGGAGAACCAAGAGTTCTTTCACTGTGTACCAAGCCACAGTTCACAGCAGCCCCAAGAGATCTGAAAGAGCCTTGTCAGAGAATACTCTGCAGTGAGATAATATCCTGAGATACTATTCCTGCCTCAAGTAAGGTTAGTCTGGATGAAATCCCTTTCCTGCTCTGGATCTCTTGAAAATTGACGGATGTAAACTCCTGAAGAAGAAGAAAAAAAGAATTATTTTTGGTGCCTAGTTTTTCTTTTTGCTGCCAGATCCATTGATCAATTCATCTATCATCTATCTATCTGGCTGGCCTTCAATCTTATAGCCTTTCTGATCCCCCAGATGAGGAAACTGAACATCAGAAAAACTTAATTCTTATGGTAACAGGACTATCTAGGGTAGAAACTGGAACTGGATTCTTCACTGACTCTTTGGCAATAACACACCACTGGAGAGATCCTGGAACATGTAGCACTGCCCCATGGAGCTCAGCCTGCCCTGCTGGCAGAGTTTACGCCCATCATTCTTTCCAGTGGAGATGATGAGATCTGGACAGTCAGAACATATCAAATGTGACTTCAAGTTCAAATGTGTTTTTTCAAGTAACGGAAATGATAAATTTACATGAATGCTGTTTTCAAAGAAACTATATCATGTCAACATATTTCTGCTAATAGTATTTTAAAATGTACTGTGTGATGTATATTTTAAAATACTCTTTTAGAATTATCTTGAGAAGAATGTTAACAGCAATTTTAATAGAATTTTTATTCCCTTACAACCCTTCCTTTCTCACCAAAATTGAATTATGTAACTTGATCATCCCTCTTACATACAAACTTGATCTCTAATGACTTCTGTATGCTCTCCAAATCAAGCCTGTCCTTAAATGGTAAAGATCGACTAACTGTGAGAATTACATGAGGCTAAGTCAACAAACATTCATTACGCAACTACCACATTCCAGCCACTATTACAAGCAATGGGAATATAGCAGTGAATATGACAGAGTTCTGTCCTCACAGAACCGACATTCCACCGATGAGACGTCTGTGGAAACATTTTGTAATCCACAAAGAAATAGGTATTCCTGATAATGACCAGCGATTTCTGAAGAGTGTCTCAACTAGTGTAATTCCAAAAAGGTTTTGAGGTATAGTTAGCAATAGATATAACTTCTTAAGATGGTCACTTAGAGGACATTCTATTTAAATCAGTTGTCAGTATGTATGTGTGTTATCTTAAACATTTGGTTATATTCCTTTAAATTCAGGTACCTTTCCTATGTGAAAATGAGGGTGCTTTACTATGATTGCAACCTTAAATAACCTTTGGAAAAGTCCAAACCCAGAAATGCTAACAGGTCATTGAATTATATTGAATAAACTTAAAGAATTCAGGTGGTACTGAATCGATTCCAAACTTTAGACAAAATGTTACGCGTCTTTGGATATCTCAACGGTCAACTGCCTTGTATTTAGAGACCAGATCCTTGACATTAAGTAGGCCAAATGCTGGTGAATAACAGAATTGTTAACCATACTCTACACGTGCCTTTGGTGTGTAGATATGCTCAGTCACAGCTTTTGAAACTAAATTTAGTATCTACATTCCAAAAGCCATTCTAACAAGAAAAGTGTAAGAAAAATTACTCAATCATGCCCAAAAAGAAAAACATAAACAAATTTAAATAATTTTTTTTTTTAGTTTTTATAATCACAGCAAGAAAGAACATATGAACAGTTGGGTATTTAATAACAAGTACTAAGGAAAAAAAAACAACTGGAAGCTACAAAAAACCCCACAGGAGTTCAGCAAACCTTATGTTTGAAATGATAGAAAATCATTTATATACTTGGTAAATTCTGTGCCTTTAACTTAGCTGTTGAACACTTGTTGAATTCATTATTACTTTTAAATGTAAAAAGTACAGCCCCTCCTTGTAAGAAAAATCCCCACCCCATTTATTTATTTAACCACCCTTTCTTTGGTGTCTAGGCACAGTATATCTTTTTACATCAGTGCGTTCTGGATCTCTTATCAAGTAAAGGAAATAATCAGCTCATCTGTTTTGTTAACTATTCAGCACTTCAGAAGATGGACTCTTTGGATGCCATGGAAGGTAAACAGAGGCACTGTATATCAACTTACGAGTTTACCACCTATAACAGGAGCATTAATTCAATAATCACCATTTACTGAAAATGGTTTAGAAGCTTGGCTAGCAAACATATCAATTTTTTAATTTCTCTCTAATCCAAGTTAGGATAATAGCCTTTCCATGTACATTATATTTTTATCATGAAACATTTAAATCTTTTGAACTGTTAATATCAATTCTCTCTTATGGCATGTTTTTATGTTATAGGTGATGTTGAGCTTGAATGGGAAGAAACCACCATGTAAATATTCAGACCAAAGATTACAACTGGAAGATATTTTCAAACCCCAGGGGCCAAAATTATCCCCTTATTCTTCTGATTTGAAATGTATAGCCTTAAGTAAATCTCTATGCTGCCCTTACTGTGCCTTACTAAACTTATATTTTATGAATAGTCCTAGGAAATAGCTAATTCAAGATAGTTGTCTGTTTTGTACAGAATATTATAAACTTAAATTGTTTAAGAAGAGATATCCCAGAGATTTCTGAAGCATTCTGTATTTGGGGAATGAGCCAAATATAAAATTATATTTAATGTTTCAATGTGGATTTTCCCTATATATTGGATTCGATCTTGAACAGAAGTTGTAAATGTTGATTCAGTAGTGTTATTCTGGCCTCCAGGGTGTTGACTTTTCTCGTGGATAACTTCCAGGACTGTCATAATGATCTGTACTTCCATGTATGCTCCTGTGTTTTGAATCCTCTGTTTTATGAGTGCTGAGATACCATCTCATGATCTCGAACAGCTGACAGTAACCCCCCTGACACTCCCCGGATTACTTAGCCTTTATACAACACACAGAAGCTCTTCGGGTACACTTAGGGCTATTTCAGTTGCACTGCAATATTTAGCTTGAAAAAACAGAAGGAAAAATTAGACAGTGCGATTGATCATATGAAGTTGTCTGGTACTTTTCTAGCCTGTCTATATCTGTATGTTTTCAGGAACAAGCTGTACTACTACATTGTTGGGTTAAATGTATCAGTATTTGTCCATAGATGTGTATTCAACCTGATAACAGTTTTGAAGGATTTTTTCAGCAGAAATGTATGAAAACAGTAATAAAAAGGTAATGTGTCTCAAGTTTGAAAACCCATGATGTGCTGCTGTGGTGCCAACAGACACTTCTGAATAGACTACATAAAATGGTCTTTATTTCATTTCCTAAGGCTGATTATTGAGGAGTATATTTGGTGGAACCGAACACAAAAAATTAACTAGACCATAGCAAATTAGAGTTTTTTAAAGAAAATAACTCACCCTCCTTTTGTTAGATAGTAACAATGTGCTAAGTTTTGAACTATATGAAATTATTGTCATAGATTCAATTAAGGGTCATAAAATAGTATTATTTTATTTCTTCTATGGTAAGAATCATAGTATGTTTATTTCTGCTGGAATACACATATAGAAAATGTAATGGCCAATAAAATTGAATTTTAAGGAATTGAGTTACTTTGCAGCATGATTTCAGAGGTCCTTATAAACAAAAATTTGATTTTGTATCACATATTAAGATATAATTAGTGATTATCTTAACGTGAAGTATATATGATTACAATAATGTAATGTAGTATAAGTAATATACGATCATTTCCCAAGGTACTCAAAAATGGTAAATAATTTTAAAAATTGAATTTATCACCCAAGAAATTAAATCCTTTAGTTTTCCCAGCAATTCTACTTTCTGCTTTTTAATGGCAAGAGTGTGTAAATAAATATATTAATGCTCCAACCAGAAAGTAAACCAGAAAGTTTACTCTATAGAAAGTTAGAGAAAACAGTAAGAAATGAGAAGAACTCTAAAATACTCAAATTGGAGTAAGAAGTTCTTCAATTTGCTTCATGTGTCACTCATTGAAAACGTGTGGTAAGCCAGTACTTATGAATGTGAACTTTTGTATTCATGGAAGACAGACCTGTGGAACGTACTGGAAGTCTACTTTTAAATGTATTAAATAAGAAATAGTTCAATCCACAAGCAAGTCCATTTTCAATAGTATCTATATAAAGCAGAGTGCAGAATAGAGTTGGCCCATGTGTATATGCATATGTGAATATAAAACAAAGTTTTGAAACAAAGCCTCCTCTAAAAGAGTGCTTACCAGTCTTCACTGTGCATACAAATCACCTGGGGATTGTGTTCAACTGTAGATTCTACTTCAGCAGGTCTAGGATAAGACCTAAGACTCATCACTTTGAAAGTACTCAAGTTATATTGCTGCTTGATTTCAGGCCATATGATGAATAATGAATCTCTAAAAGACAGGATTAGAATAACTATTTCCACCTGAAATTATTTGAAACATGTCTAAAAAATTCATCTTCATTATATATAACACACCTGTAAAAGAGCACCTGTTAAGTGTATAGTTCACTAGTTGCATCACAAAACTAACTGAAACTAAATTGAAATTCACATATTAAAGGTAGCTAAATTTTCTCTTAATCATACTGTGAAAAAGGCTGGTTTACAGCCAAGTGTTATAGGTGGCTACTAAGTGCAAATTAAAATAATGAGGGACATCTGTAACATTTTTAGATCAGATTTGTCAAAATACATTGAAGCATATGTACAATAAATGAGCAACATGTGTTTCATCTGAACCAAATGAAACTGGAGCCTCTCAGAATTGTTTGTCAGAAATGAGAGCAGCTGTGGGTATCACCTCTACTTTCATGCTGCTTTAAAACGCATAATTTTCTTCTTTCACTTTATAGGTGAAATGTATAAGTCTTTTGAAAAAGCTAATGAAACCTTGCCCTCTTCGTAGAGGAGATGGCGATTCACTCTTCACATCTGGTATCAAACACTAGATTTTAAAAATGAAATTGAAGTTCAGCACTCTCTACGTCATGACATTATTGTGATAGGTCCATTTCTGTATGCTAACTTTTTAGAAAACTCATAATAAAAATTTTGATGATGCCAGTAACACAAAATGATCTGAAATTCCCAACTGCCTGATACTAAAAAGTGAAAATGTGGAATAAAAATGTTTATGAAGCATAATCTTGGCTTGCCTTCTTAGGATCACTGTGTGGTAAATGACATCATAAACATGCATAAAGATACCATTTGGAATCAAAACTCATATACCCATCAGTTCATGAAGATGTTCTATGGAACAGATGAGACCACACATATCAAAGTGTTTCAAAAAGTACAAGAAATCGCACAAAGATAATTTTTTACAATATTTAATCCTGGCTGGACAGTGTGTATGCTTATCAGTAAGATAACACACCCTGCTTTACGATTGTATTGTACCTTGCGATATTAGTTCCACATTTGTATGTCTGTGTCACATGCACACGTTAAAGAGAAAATTATAGCAGATTTATTGACTTCTGCTAAATAAGACCAGTGATACTTTCTTTTCATGAATGACTAAGAGCATTCCCAAGGAATGTTTGGACTAAAGTGAACAGATAAACATGTATACAAATGACAAAATATGATTTGGAAAACAAATGAAGACAATTTCCATTTCAGATGTTTCAAATGGACATACCAAATCAGTGTCTGCAATACAGTCATTTGAAAATAAAATTAACTCAACAGAGAGTGAAAGTGAAAGTGAAATTGCTCAGTCGTGTCCAACTCTTTGCGACCCCATGGACTGTAAGCTACCAGGTTCCTCCATCCATAGGATTCTCCAGGCAAGAGTACTGGCTGCTGCTGCTGCTAAGTCGCTTCAGTCCAACTCTGTGCGACCCCATAGACGGCAGCCCACCCGGGCTCCCCCATCCCTGGGATTCTCCAGGCAAGAGTACTGGGTTGCCATTTCCTTCTCCAGATGAAAAGCATTATTCTCCCTTGTTAATGGGATTGTTTCTTTAGAATTGCAAGCTTGAATTATTTTCATTTTTACTGAAAGTATTAGATTGAGAAGTCATTTTAGTAAATTAGAAACTTTTAATACTTTTATACCTGATTAATCCTTATAAATTCCTCTAAGATTCTAGATTCTTCTACTGTGTCCATTATCACAGATAAACATAATAAAAGCTTACTAGATGCACCCGAGACCACATTTAGTAACGATGGACGCTGCATATCATAATCATGTCACTGAAAGCCAATGAAAAAGATAAAATTTGTAAACCTCACAAAGAAAATAGACCTATTGAGGAGTTCAAGATAAGATAATATCCTGGCTTCTATTTAGAAACTATGCAAGCCAACTGACAATGAAACAACATATTCAAAGTGCTCAAAGCACCACCTAAATTTGATTAAAGGCAAATACAAAAAGCTACAGCTAGTGTCATGAAAGTGAAAGTCGCTCAGTTTATCCAACTCTTTGTGATCTCATAGACTGTAGCCCACCAGTCTCCTCCATCCATGGGTTTCTCCAGGCAAGAATCCTGGAATGGGTTGCCATTTCTTACTCCAGGGGATCTTCCTGACCCAGGGATCAAACCCAGGTTTCCTGCATTGCAGGCAGACTTTTAACTGCCTGAGTCACCAGGTGAAATATTAGAGGCCTTCACCCTAAGGGCAAAAAAAGGCAAAAATGCCCACTTTCACAACTTCAGGGAAGATCTCAAATGTCAACCCACTCCAGTATTCTTGGCTTAAAAATTCCATGGACAGAAGAGCCTGGCACACTATGGTCCATGGGGTTGCAAAGGGTCAGACATGACTGAGCAACTGAGTATGCGCTCACAACTTCTATTCCACATTGATGTTCCTAGTCATTACACTAAGGCAAGAAAAAGGTTTGTAAATGAAGAGACAAAACTGTCTATATGAGTGTAATTATTTATGAGGAAATTCCTGAGGAAACTACAAAAATCACTAGGTATAATAAATAGCTTTAAAACATATTACAGAATATGAGATCAAGATACAAAAAAAATCAATTTTATCTTGACAACTGTAACAACTGGAAATGGTAATTTAAAATGCCATTAAGGATAGCATGAAATGCTTAGAATAAGTTTAACAAAGTATCTGCAAGAAACACACTAGAAACAATACTGATATGAATTGAAGCAGGCTTAAATAAAATTTTTATAATGCATGTCCATGAACTCAGAACATCAATTCTCCTCATACTGATCTATGGATTAAATGGAATATCAATCCCATAAGGCTTTTTTTCTAGAAATCAATAAACTTGCTTATAATTTATATAGAAATGATGCAAAAAAATCTAGAATAGCCAAAGTATTCAAATAGAATACTGCTGAATTCTGTCACCAACAAAGGGACAAAGTAATTCAATGGAGAAGACTGTCTTCCCAATAAATAGTGCTGGAATGACTGGATGCCCATTTGGAAAAACATGAATCTTCATCTTTAGCCTCATCCCTAGCCTATAACACACACACAAATATTAACTTGAAATTCAACACAGACCTAAATTTAAAGCTTAAACTATAAAGCTTATAGAAAAAAAGTTAATAAAATCCTCATGACTTTGGGACATGCGAAGATGTCTTAGAGTACAAAGAAATATAAAAGAAAAAATTGATATATTGTACTTCAGAATTATAACATTCTGCTCTTTAAAAGACTATGAAGAAAATGAAAATCCAGGCCACTGGCTGGGAGAATAGGAGAAAATATTCACAAATGTGACAAGATGCAAGTCCTGGGATTGGTATTCAGAATGCATGTATATTTACAGAATAGCACACACACAAATGGACAATACATGAAAAGATGCTCAACACCATTAGTCCTCAAGAAAATGCAAATGCAAATCAGAATGAAGTAACCATGCTAACAAATGATTAAAGTTAAAAATGACAGGTAATATCAAGTCATGCCAGCACAAATTTGGAGAAGCTGGAACTGCTGTGGTATATGGTGCAACCACTCTGAAACAGACTGTTTCTTACAAAGATAATACCCTATGGCCATATTACTCAGTATTGCCACTCCTACTCACTTATCCAAGGGAAGTTAAAATATATTTCCAGAAACGGACTTGTATTAATAGTGCTCTTAGCAACTTTATTTACAATGGCCAAAAATGGAAAGAATCCAAATACCCACCAGCAGGAATGAGCAAATAAGTTGTGGCATTTTTTGACAAGAAAGTGAAATATTGATACACATGAGAAGAGGAAAAATATTCAAAACCATTATACTGAGTGAAAAGAAGACAAATATAGGGGAATACATACTGGAAGAGTCCATTTAGATGTAGTTCTTGAGCGGGTGAAATTAATCTATAGTGATGGAGATCAACTCAGTGGTACCTGGAGTGGAGTTTATGTGGGGAATTGACTGCAGTGGACAAAAAGGAACTTCTGGAGGGTGCTGAAAGTTCTATATCTTGAGTAGGAGAGTTATTTATACAGGTATATTTATTTGTTAATATGTTTAAGTTGTATATATACAATGAATGCTTTTTTCATGTAAATTATAATTCAATAGTTGATTAAAAATAGAACAATGAAAAAATTATTAAGATATTTACAGTAAGCTACTAATACATTTTTAAAATACAAGCAGTGCATATTTAATGGATTCACTGATTATAGTACGTATGTAAAATCATAAATAGTAATGTAAGGGCATCAGAATCGTGATTTCCTCTGACATGGGAGGAACTCAGGGAGGAAGATGAACTGCCATGAAATCAAGGGGCCCACAAGGGTTTCAAATGCATTTGTAAATTTTGTTTTAAAGTCTAAAGCTTATACGACCACATAGATTTGTTAAAATTAAGTAATGAATAAAAAATATTATTCTTTAAAGTTTTGTGTTTGAAATATTTCATAATTTTAAAAGTGAGTATAATTTAAACTCTAGTAACTTATTACAATGATGTAAATGTTTATGTACTGTTTTCACTAATCAAAGTATCCTGCTCATCTGCTTGAATGAGGGCAATATGAAGCGAAATGTTTACTTTATTATTTACTCCATTCCCAAAGGACTAGCAATCAGTGTTTTAACATTAAAAATAAAACCTGACATACTGCAAGTGCTTTCCTCAGGATTCACTAGTTCTTATTCACCTAGTATTTATAGTTCACTAAAAACTATATTCGTATTCACTTAGTATTTATAGTTTCGGGTGAACTGTCATGGAAGATGTGAATCCACTTGCTGGACTCTTATACTGGAAAACAGAGCTTCATCAGTCTAAGGGCACCACATTCATAAAGTTGGTGCATACTAACAGGATCAATATCTATTTCTCAGAGTTGTTACTTATTTATATTTTAAAGAATACACTTACAATTGTGATATGAATCATTTGCATGAAATAGACTTATAATTCCATTTACCATGAATAATAATAGCTTTCTCTAATGAATCATTATGTGCCAAGCATTCTTCTAAGGATTTTATAAATATTAATCTCCTGACAATTCATGGTAGTAGGTATCATGATTTGCCTTTTACAAATGAGAAAACAACAGCGAAAAAAATGGTTAAATAACCTGCCCAGGTTTACACATCAAATAGGTGAAACTGCCCAGAACTGAAACTGGAAATCTGACGTTAGAGGCTACAGCATCAGCTACCACACACCACTGCATCACCTAGAGACCATCAGATACACAATGACTTGGATCTCACCTATTTGGACACAGAACATACATGTGAACACTCATTACTCTCATCCTGAAGAACAGACGTTTCTGAATATCATCTAAAATAAGCCCTTTTATGCAAGTTTTTCATGCGATATAGTCAGCCAGTGGTAGTGCTACCCTCTGAATTAAAGTATCACGTTTGATATTCTTCCTGCAATTTGCTGCCTCCTCCAATATGTATTGATTCAAACCAAGATGTACTGTTTTCCCAAATCTCAGGAACTCGTTGCCAGATTTCTCTCCCTAGCTCTCAGCTCTATTATTTTACCCATCCAATTTGGCAGCCTGACATTGCCTATTAAGTTAAACTCAGAAAGTGTTTTTCCCAGTCTTACTCCAATTTTCCAGACCTAAGCCAAACTATGATACTCCTGCCTTAACACACCCTACACGTTATCAATACCCTGCTTTAGCTCCGGTATTCTCAACAGATCTTATCCTCCACTCACGTTCCCCCTCTTACTAGATTGTCAGCTGCTTGTGAATAAGGACTAACTTTTTCTCACAATTTGAACCTCATTGCGTTTTGTATAACATCATCTTCTGTATGAGATGTACCTGAACTAATACGTGCAATTGGAAAGTTTCCCTTAGAAGAAGTAAAATAATGTGGCCTACGCGGCAGTGTATTTTCTTGCCAATCTCCACTTGCTAAAATATCTTCTCAAGGAGCAAACAAGCACTACTGGGTCAAAGATAAATGAAAGTAGGGGAGCAGGGACACTGAGCAGACAGTAATTTGTCATTTATTCAGGATCACCAGTTACCCAGAATGAAACTAAGATCTTAACAGTATGCAGACAAAAATCCTTTGAACAACTGAAAGTACAAAAAGGAATTCTGTACAATCGGACGACATACTAAAAACTAGTTCAATAGTACTTTTTGTCTTATAGACACTTCAGCAAACATGATTTCCCCGTACACAGCAGTTTGTAAACAGAGTTAATGGCCAATATCCTTATATTGTGTGCATACCAACACACATCTCACTTCCTAAAAGCATGTAAGCCTTCAAAACATAAAACTTGGGGATCACTTATAGAAATTCAACATATTTCAACAGCCACTGAAATATTACAGCCAAAGTACTCAAAACCTTTTTTAATTACATTATATTTACTCCGTAAGGAGAAAGGTAGGGGTTTAACATGTTTTTTTCCCCCCCCTCAAAGACTCCATCAAAACTAATTAGACTATAAAAGCAGGGAGGCACAGTTTCAAAAGAAACTTGGAACCAAATATCCCACGAGGTGAGACAGGTGCTGAGATGTAGAGGCGGGTCTGGCCTCGGCTGCCAATCTGTACACACACGGAGGCAGCCACCAGGGCCAGAGAGGACAGTAAGCAACAGCAGGTGGTGAGTCCGGCAGGCAGGACACACGCGGGTGGGCCAGGAGGAGGCATCGCATCACAGCGGGCAGGTGGGGCAAGGCTGAAGAGAAGCCAGGAGCTGGCACCGCTCAGATCCAGGAAAGCTGGAGGAAGGGAAGTGGGTCACGAGGAGTCAGGGTCCTACTGGCCAGCCAGGCTTAGAAGCATCGCCCTTCCTCGGGGGCAGACACAAAGTAGACAGACTCAGGCTGGCTTCAATAACCCCTCACTTTCTGAAGACAGATAGACAGAGATACACAAACACATGTATTTCTAGATCACTCCTTAGAGTGGCTTAACAGTACTAAATAAATGGGAATTGCATGAAAAATACATACAGGCTTTAAATAACTAAGGCACTAAAGATTTGAGAGACAAAGATTTTATCAAAATCAGGTACCAAAAATACATCCTGCTTATCTAACCAAAGCAATAAGAAAAATAAAAATAACAAGTCAAAATTGTCATTATTTGATTCAAAAATATTGCATACCTAGAAGATACAAATAAGTAGACTGAAAGGCTTTAATAAAGGTTCTCGAATACAAGTGACCACAAAATAAATATTCCAAAATGATAACCAATTAATGAATGATAAGAAATAATGGGAAAAATTAGTTCACTGATAACATCCAAAATATAAAGTACCAAGAGGCTAACCTCAGAGGGTACTTCTGAAGAAAACTATAGAACAGAGAAACCTAAGACATGATCAGATTTTTCAGTAAGGGAAGCCTATTATAAAAAACAAGGTTATTTTCAAATTACTTCATAAGTTTAACACGGTAACTTAAAAATCTTTAATAGTGTTAGATTATTTTATATTTATGAAAACATCTTAAGTTCACATTATGAAAACATCTGGAAAAATAAATGAGAAACTTTTATGTGATTAAGAGTGATGAGAAAACTTTCCTTTCATATGTTAAAATATTTTATTATAAAAATAAAGTTGAAGTGTGTAACTAATATAAGAAGCAATACCTAATAAAACAGACAAGTTTTCAAATACAGGCCACATCATAAGATTTTAATATATCAGAAAGTATCGCCCACCAAGGAAGAAAAGATATGTTGCTATTCAGAAATGATGCAGGGAAATTGGCTGCCGGGGGGAAAAATGCAATCATGTCAAATTTAACCCCCTCGTGATAAACCAAGATGGATGTTGGAGTGAATAAATCTTAGTATGTTCCATGCCTTATTTCCTTTGGTCTTAATTTTCTTTAAAAAATCATAAATAATTTCACCTTTTCAGGATAAACACCAACTTTTAATGCCAAGTGGGTCATATTAACCAAATGCGAAACATTTACATTTTCTCCAAAATTTATAAGAATTCTAACAAGTATGTCCCTGAAACAAAATAAAAGGTATCCAAGAGGAAATAGCTCAATTCAGTTCAGTCACTCAGTCGTGTCCAACTCTTTGCGACCCCATAAATCGCAGCACACCAGGCCTCCCTGTCCATCACCAATTTCTGGAGTTTACTCAAACTCATGTCCATGGAGTCAGTGATGCCAGAAATAAGAGGTATCCAGATTGAAAGGGAAGACGTAAAATTGTCATTATATGCAGATAATACAATACTTTAAATAGGAAACTCTGTAAGACTTCACGCAAAAACTACTAGAAGTGATAAATTCAGCAAAGTAGCAGGATATAAGATTAACACAGAGAAATCTGTTGCATTTCTTTACACTAATAATGAAATATCAGAAAGTAAAATAAAACAAAATATTTGAGGGCAGATTTTTTTTCTTTATACCATATTCTAGCTAATAAATAAATAACAGACCATCACAACCTCTCATTCTGTAATGTATCTAGGCAAATATCATGAATGGCTGCTAATAGTAAAAAAAAAAAAAAAAAGTGAGAGAAACACGTTTGTAGAATAAAAAAAAAAGTACAATGTGATCTTGCCAGCCCTCTCTCCTCCCATGGAGTCTGAATCCAATCAAGCATCTACATCCAGCTACCAATTGATGAAATTATAGACATTAGAAAAACATGTTAAATTATGCCCAAAAATGCAATCAACAAAATTCAGAGTTTGGAAAACCATACAGGACAAATGAATCAATTCTTTAAAAAATCTGGAAAAGATATAAAGCTGTAGCGGAGGAACCACAGAGACTTAAAAGATTTATCAACTAACCACATCCTGGAGGCTTTCTTATGGTACCAGTTCAAACAAACTAATTATGGCTCCACACAAACAGTCACACATTTAAGTTTCTACTGCAACGTTATTCATAATAGCCAAAAAAAAAAAAAAAAAAGATAAATAAATGTGGTACATACATACAATGGAATATTATTCAGCCACAAAAAGGAATGGAGTACTTATTCAAACATCAACCTTGAAAACTTTACACTAAGTGAAGGTGTTACTTACCGGTTTGTTTTACCCAACTCGCAGCAAGCCAAAACGGTGAGACGCTGAGGTTTGCAGCAAAGCAAGGAGATGGGCAAATAGGTGTCAAATCATCTCGGAGAAGCCAAGACAATCTTTGTACAGCACTGGCATAACTAAGCTTCAGGCCTCTGCACATTTTAAAGGTCACAAGTGCGCATGCCTACGCATGCCCAGACCAGCGGTCAGGGGTCTTTGCTAGCCCTAAGGCGCGCAGCTTGAACTAGACACAGCTGACTCTTGGCTCAGCCTTAACTACGTGCAGCTGACTCCAAGTTCCTGGAAAACAACTCAGGCAGGCATCTTATTGTTCAGGCTGCATGCTGCCTGGAAGACGTGAAAATCTTAAAACCTTGTTCAGAGAAGGTAAGTGAAGTGCCATTTCACCCATGGTTTCTAAAGAAGCCAGACATATTGCAATGATTCCACTTAAACTAAATATCCAAAATAGGCATATCCATAGAAAGTTCATTAGTGGTTGCCAGGAACGGAGTGGGAAATGGGATGTGACTGCTAATGGGTACAAGGGTTCTTCTTGGGATGATGGAAATAGTGGTGATGATTGTACAACTTTGTGAAAATACTATAAACCGCTGACCGACACATTTTAAAATGGTGAACTTTAGGGCTTCCCTGATGGCTCAGTGGTAGAGAACCTGCCTGCCAATGGAGGAGACGCGGGTTTGATCCCTGGACTGGGAAGATTCCACACGCCTCACAGCAACTATGCCTGTGCCCTGCAGCTACTGAGCCCCGTGCTAGAGCCGACAAGCCACCACTATTGAAGCCCAAATGCTCTAGAGCCTGTGCTCTGCAACAAGAGAAGCCACTGCAGTGAGAAGTCTGGGAACCAGAACAGAGTAACCGCCCAGTTACAGCAACTAGAGAAAGCCCACGAGCAAAAATGAAGACCCAGCTCAACCATAAATAAATATGTTTTCATGAAGCTATTTAATAAGACAATTGGGGAGTTAATGGCATTGGCTAGAAGTACGACCATTTCACTCTCAGAGTTAGGCCTGAATTACACGTAATTTACAAAAAAATATTTAATAAGTGAGTTCATCAAAAGATCTTAATTAAGTCACATGAAAGGAGAGGTCTGCTCTACTAAGTGTTCCACTCTTACATGTTCTGTTCTAAGAAGTTTATTGAGGCCTGATTATTTCAACAGCACCTTAGACAGACTACTGTGATCATTTCAAAGTTGTCATAAATGTATTGAAAAGAAAGTGAAAGTCAAAGTGTTAGTCAGTCGCGTCCAACTCCAGGCTCCTCTGTCCATGGAATTCTGCAGGCAAGAATATGGGAGTGGATTGCCATTCCTTTATCCAGAGGATCTTCCTGACCCAGGGATCAAACTCAGATCTCCTGAATTGCAGGCAGATTCTTTACTGTCTTGAGCCACCTTACATGGGTTACATGATATGAAACATTTAAGATACCACTTTTTAAAAATAAGTATTAATATTAGACTAAAAAATGTTGTACAAAATTAAGTTATTTCAAGGTAAATTAGAATATTTTTATTATTATAAAGCTAAGACTTTATTAAGAAGGAAGTTGAAGGATACAAAGAGGGGGGTTAAGGATTACTGGTTCCAGTGCTGGGTTCTGTACTATTCTACCTCAGGAACCCAGTCAACTCTGAACAAGTAAAGTTCAGGAAGTGAAATGGTGGCAACTGGAGAGTGTCCAGAAGAATGGCCACACTAAGATACCATATGTCCCAAGGCCTTCACTCTCAGGGTCAGCTGGCAGACTCTCATGACATGGAAGCCAGGAACTACGAGGATGACCAGGTACTCAGGAGCTGGGTGACTAGGAACGAGCAACCCACCAACATAGCACGAGTGCCTGAACACAAATTGATGTACTCTAATTGTGTTGTGACAGCCAGACTAAGCAATTAATTACTTAGATTTAGTATCCAAGGCTTAGCAATTTCAGCTCCAAAAATAAAGCTTGCTATATAATTTTTTTTTTTTTTTAAGCAGAGTGCCTATTATCCCATAAAGTTTCCAGGAAGTTCTACTAAAATAAGATGAGCATTGTATCTTTCACTGATCTGGATGCACAGTGTTTTGGGCAAAGCACCAAATCACAAACAGAAATAGAAATAAAAGAATAAGTATCTGATAAGGAAAGATGCTACTTCATCTCAGGGAAGACGATGAGGGTTTTGACAGTTCTCACTCAGCAGATCTTACACAGTCCCTGCTTTCCACCAAGTAGTCTTCTAAGCACTGATGATTACATAGTTCCTGCTCTCCAGGGTGGACTACATGAGCAAATAAGCACTAGAGGGCAATGCGATAAGAGCTTGGTTATGAATAACCACAGGAGCAAATGCTGTAATCAATATGAGACATAGGAAAAGAGGCAGTTGAGAAAAATAGAAATTGCCTGATGATCCACACTCCATAAATAATCCCTTGTGAGTATTTTCTTACAGTCATAAACTTTGAAATAGGAACATACTAGACAAAATCAAGTGCTCCCAAGCTTCCTGTGATTCTGTGCTTTTTCACCAGATTCTATTACCAAGGAAGCATACTATTAAAAAGACGTGATTTAGGCTAAGGCCTTTGATTTTCAAAACGTTGTGAGTTGTTTTATAAAAAGAGTAGATTCTGATAGAAGCCAAGTGGTCAATTCTGAACTCAGAATGATTTTATAACCCAACATTTCCCCTTCTAGCTTTTCCTTTCCCTCTCTCCTCTCTCCTTCCTCTCCCCCTCTCCTCTCCTCTGGTTCCATTATTTGTCTTTATTCTAGATAGACTATTAAAAACCCTAGAGCCCCAGAAAAGTCTTGCTGCCCACTTCTGAAAGTAGAGCTAAATTACTGCACCCTCAGGAAATCTCACACTAATCTTATAAGATCGTGCTTCATTTTTTCCTGTGGTTGAAGTTATTGCTAAGATAATGCATTTATAAAACATTTTAAGTAACACACCACTGCCAAAAATAGTATTATAGTATTATCATATGTCCTAAAGCTGATTTTAATCATCACTTTAATCTTCAAAAGATAACTTATTCCATAGAGAAGACTGGGATTTTCTTCAAAGTCAGAAAAAAAAAAAAATAAGCTTTTTAGTGAATTGAAATGAATAAGATTAAAGAAAAAATTCTGCTATGGGAGCTTTAGAAAGCTATATAAAATACCAAACACTCCAAGAAGTAAAAATAAAGTTTGAAACATAAGAAGTCTAGCTGTTGTAGAATCATGTAGGGAACATTAACGAATGAATAGCTTGAAATTACTTAGTTAAAGCGGCATATGTTCTTAGTTTTATTATATCGTAAGATGAAACAAATTCTGAAGGATTAAACCATGTTCACTGATTTGAATACAAAGGTAAAATAAAACAGTCAAATATCACATTACACTTATCTTTAAGCATAGCAGCCACACACACACAAATTTGCTACCTTCTGGAAAACATCAAATACAAACATTTCCAGGAACAGCACAACAGATTGGTAAAGTGTAACGTAGCCCGCGGTTCCTGCATTCTTTCTTGGTGATGTGCTGTTTCTCACTAACCCAAAACAAAACTGGACACACAGAAAAAGAACCTGCGCCACGGAAAAGTCATACAGTCAGTCCCACTTCATTTTATTGCAAAACAAATACTGTACTCTTCTACAGCCATTCCTTCTGTTATTCATTTTTATGCTCTTTAATCCTCAAAGTTCTGGGGGTTTCCCAATCACGAATAGAAATGAGCAAGGTCGTTCATATTTCACAAGGGGCTACAAAAGTCGTTCTCTGTCCCCTGGGTTCTGTGAGTGCTTCCAGTCATGGCAGGGAAGTGACCTCCCTCACACAATGTGTGCACACACACCTCCCAACTGGGGAAAAAAAAATCTGTGAACTAGAGATCTACTGGACCCAGTCAGGTTGAGTGTGTGGAACAGTGCAAGTTAGGGAAGAAAGCACTGGCATGGATCTACCTGATATCAAGCCCATTCAGTCTTGCTGGAGAGAACTAATTGATTCTGTTCTTTTGACTTTTTAAGGGCTCCGCTGAAGTCTCCCTCGGGGAGAGTGGAAATGAAACAAATGGTAAACTACACTAATGACTCTGTGACACACTTGCAGGCCTCTGGTGGTGTACCGTCTCCTGAACACAGAAAGGATAGTCAACAAAGAGCCGTACCAGAAAAGTCTGTAAAACCGTAAATTGCCACAACAGCTGAGAGAATCGTCCTATTGAAAGGAAATTAATGAGCGAGTGTCAAAATGGGCAGTTGGTGTCAATTCCTAGAGGATTTGAAAGTGAGAAGTGGACTTGAGGAAACCATGTTAATAGAGACCTGGTTTGTATGAAAAGAAAATCATACTTCACCAAATATCCATCATAAGAGTCATGCTTGTCACAATTCACATTAGTCTGTGTTTTGAGAAAAAGAATGCTTTCTTAAGGGCTATGTAGGCACCTTACCTTGTTGAGCTCCAAAAGCATATGATCGTCTGTTTTCTTGAAAACAAATTTAGAAAGAAATTCTACACTCAGCTGATGTGGTAATTCTTGGAACAAAACATACCCACCATTTTTTTTTTTTAAAAGAACCTTTCAAGCCCAAACTATTTTTTTTTAACAACTTTCAAAAAGAAGCAAAAAACAAGAGATGGTAAATGGCAAATAGAAATTAGAGATTATGAAACTTTTATAAAGAGAGATTTATGTTAAAGAATTCAAAGAAATTAGGCAAGATACTAGAAAATATCAAGCAACAGCAATTCTATTAATATTTGAAAACATGTAAAGAACTATTCTGAAAGGAGCTATAATATATACTTGCTGTTACTTAAGAATATTCAATCCTACTATAGAGTATAAGAGAGTAGATGAAACTATATATAAAAGCAAATGATTGGGAAAACGGGTTACAGACAAAGTGAGTTCACCCTATGCTTGTCAACACAGAAAGGGCTGGAGGGCCAATTAAGCATCAAACAACCAAATATACCTGAGAAACCCCATTTCAAGAAGTCTTAAAATGACTACTTATTGGTGAAGTCCAGTTTGGTCCACATAATCTGCTAGCCACCCCGTAGATATAGTAGATACAGCTCCCTATAGGTGAGCTGTAGTTTTGACTAGGTATACAGAGCATCCGTGTATTTATTCAGACACCTTCTGTCTGGTGAGATTCCTTGCTCATCCTCAGTTCTGGTCCTTGTACTGGTCTCCTGGGCAGACTGAAGAGGAAGGAAGAAATACAGGACATAAATGCATTGTGTAGGCTTCCCAGGTCGCTAGTGGTAAAGAACCCACCTGCCAATGCAGACGGAAGAGATGTGGGTTCAATCTCCAGGTGGAGCAGATCCCCTGGAGGAGGGCATGGCAACCCACTCCAGTATTATTGCCTGGGAAATCCCATGGACAGAGGAGTCTGGTGGGGTTGCAAGGAATCAGACATGACTGAAGCGACTTCGCATACACGCACATACGCATTGTGTAACTCAAGACTTGGATAGTAAGGTCTCTCCACTCCACCTTTACCCTGTCGTAAGTGTGCTAAACTACACTGTCTTTCTCTTTCCTTCTTACTGTGTATTTTAAAGTAGCAATAGACCATGGGTTTCAAGCATTTGAATTTGAGAAGCAATTTCATGACCTCTGGGACAGGATGGCACTGTACATGGAAAATACCATTGCATCATTATTTCCCAATGGGTCAACACAGGTCCAAATCTCAGCCAACAGCTATCAACAGTACCTCTTTTGGTCACTAGAAAAACGGAAGTTATCCTACGCGTGGCCAGATAAACACTGAAAGGTCCCCTAAGTTAACTTGCCCTTAAGACTTTTCCATTGCAGACTACTCTTCTATTGGGCACTGTAAGGAGACTCAGAATAAGGACTTCTTTTTGATTATATAAATCAATTTATGAGCTGTAAGAGATGCTCTAAGAGCCAGAATTTAGTTAATAAGCGTGTGATTTGGGGAGAGTAGATTAATTTCTCATTGTTTTATTCCCTTTTTAAAATGGAGATAAATCATATTGGCAAAACATTGTGAAATGAAGTGAAAGTCACTCGGTTGTCTCTGACTCTTTGTGACCTCATGGACTATACATACAGTCCATGGAATTCTCCAGGCCAGAATACTGGAGTGGGTAGCCTATCCCTTCTCCAGGGCATATTTCCAACCCAGGAATCAAACTGGGGTCTCCTGAATTGCAGGTGGATTCTTTACCAACCGAGCTATCTGGGAAGCCCAAAACATTGTGATATATAATGAAATCATTTATCTAAAGTACTTCAACACAGGAATTGCCACTTTTTTTTTTTTTCAAAATTGACTAATGGCTACAACTTTACAAAATAAATTAATATAGCTACTCTTTATGCTATACTCTAAAAGTACAAATCCTGGAATCTTACAGTGTCAAACAGCTTTTAATCTCATATAGTTTATACTTAAACAGAAAAAAAAATACTTAATAAAAAGATTGTGCTTACATTGTGAAATTATATAGCATGGCTTTTCCAATCACAACACCTAGCCCAGATCTTGAAATTAGAGAAGACAAAACTTAACATGATTAATTTTTATGTGACTAGCAACACACTGAAATAATTCCTGTACTTAAAAAGCACCAGGATATATACAATTTAAACATTTTCTCACTTTTGGCATGCTTCTGCCACTTACCATCCTAAAAGCTAACATGTATTTATCTCAAGGTGAAATGTCTGAAGTTCTGAAAAAGTGTGAAATGTGTGTGTACGTCTGATTAAACAACTGTTTTTTTCCAAACCGGTAGAGAAACTTTATGGGATAAATGTGTTTGTACAGTGGTGACTATTTGTCACAGTAGGCTCTGACATAGGCTTTAAAGCACCAACTATTTTGGACAATATGTCATAACCAGCCAGTTGGAGGGCAGTAACAAAATACTTGGCTAACCATTCTATACTAGAGACATCTGTTTAGCTTAGCAAGCTGGTAACACCAGACCCTACTATAATTTGGATCATCTGAAGATCACAATCATTTAGTTTTTAAAAGATGTAAACAACATTGAAAGGCCATTCCATATATCTTAGACATTTTAAACAGTTATTATGGAGCATCATGAATAAAGTTTATGATTACATAAACTATTATGTTTAAGTGAAAAAGACCATAAATACATGATACTATATTTATATTCTTAAAATTATTTAATATAAAATTTACATTATATAATATTACATAATATAAAATTTTTGGTCATATGTAGGACAAAAAAACCAAAGTATGATTTATTGAGGCAAGAGGTAGATGGGTGATTTTTCTTTTCTTCTATCAATTGAAATAATACCAGTTTGTATTGTTTCCTGTGTGCTGGATACTGTATATTAGGTGCTTATTAACATTGTTTTAATCATTAAAACCACTTTATAAGGTAATATTATTTCCATCTTATGGACTAGCTGAGACTTAAGTTAAAATTACTTGCCCAAGGTCAAATATTAGCAAGTGGCAGAGCTGAGTCTAGAACTTATGTCTAACATCAAATCCCATACTTGTAATCACTGTAATTCTCTTTAAAGAAAAAAGCCTATACATCCTGTACTCTGTCCATTGCTCATATCTATGAATAGATTCTACCCATCTATCCTGGATAGATGCTTACAGCTTGTTCTGATTTGCCTGGGGATTTCCCAAGCTTAGTCCCGAAAGCAGGACCTTCAGTGTACTTGTCCTAAGCAAACCTTCCCCAGTTGGCAACCCACAGGGTAGGAACACTTAACCTAGAAACATTGTAATGTTTCACAAATGATGCTCTAAAATCCCTCAATCTGAGTGAAGACAGGGAGTGCGCAGAATTTTAAAGGGAATTTCATTTTCTAAGCACCAAGGAATGAGTGTTTCTGGGGTAGAGGAGAAACACTCCTATTTATTGTCTCTTTCCCTAGATGTTGTGCCTAGAAAATAAATGAGCTGCAGCTTCCTTCAGTAGCCCTCTGTATCTAGCGCATGAACTGAACACAGGTTATATGGGGGTTGAGAGCAAAGAGTAAAAAAATAAATTTCTTGAAACATCTGAAGAGCAGCCTCTCTGGTTCGTCTCTGCTTGTCTTAGACACACTTCTTCAGAGCTGCTTGAAAAAGGCCGCTGCCCAGCCCAGCTTTTCTCTGCCCAGCTTCTCACTGCCGCTATCTGGAGGTTGCAGGGGATTTGCCTCTGGGACAAATGGAGAAAAGTGGCGTCAACACAGACACACTGTCATGTGTGGAGCAGTCAGCTCTGAGAAGTTGTCTGTAACACAGGGAGCCCAGCCTGGTGCTCTGTGATGACTTAGATGAGTGAGATAGGGACGGGGAGAGAGGCTGACCAGAGAGGGAATGTCCATACAGCTAATTCACATTGTTGTACAGCAGAAACCAACACACTGTAAAGCAATTTTCCTCCAATTCAAAAAAAAGAAATGTTTATAACTACAAATAAAATCCTTATTGAATTAAAAAAAAAAAAGCTTCCCTTCTCCTCTGCGTGGTTGGGCCCCTCCCCCTTGTCCTCAGCAGTAACTCGAACATTCTGTCAGTCTAAACGCAAGCTATATTTACCATGGTGTTTGGGAATCTCTGGGCACAAACTGTCTGAAGATTAGGTAAATTACAGGTGCCCGGGCTCATGTTACTCATTTAGCAGCCATAAATTGAGAGCATTAATCTGCCTCTTCTGAATTTTCCCTTTCAGTCAGCGGCCCTTCCTTCACCTTCTATTCTTTAGGGCCACTCCCTGGCCTTGCTAGCTGACCCTTCTTCTCCCCACAGGCTGGACTTCATGCCGTTCATTTTCTTCCTCTCCTGCTCCTCCTCCTCCAGCCCCTCTTTCTTTTATTCCCTTTCCTCCTCTTTCTTTCCGCTGCTGAAAAAGTATAACTATTTTCTATCTGGCCCTCAGTTCTGCTTTTTCAGCTATGACAGAATCTGCTTTTTTGAACCCGGTTTCACTGACTCAACAGACATGAGTTTGAGCAAACTAGGGGAGACGGTGACAGACAGGGGAGCCTGGTGTGTCATAGGCCAGGGGGTCGCCACGAGTCTGACAGGGTTTAGTCACTGAGCAACAAATGCAACAATCTAGCCAAAGTCCCTAGGTATAGCCCACGAAAACCTCTTCATCAGTTCCTGACTGATGCTGTGTCTACTTCTTCCCTGAACTTCCTCCTATGGTCACCACTACCCTAATCGTCAGGTCTGTTAAAAATCTTCAAATCTGCTCCCTAGAAATACCAACCCAACATCTTAGGAACTTCCCAGACCATTCCATCCATTCGTGACAGATTGTTCATTGTTACACACTCATAAGAAACCACATTCTCTTCCTCCAATTTCCTAGTCACTTGTGTAATTTTTTTTTAAATTAGAGTAAACAGAAATTTGCTGAGGGCATAAACACACGAAACAATTACTGGAGTCCCTAGTGCTAATATTCCCTGGTGGCTCAGATGGTAAAGTATCTGCCAGCAATACAGGAGACCTGGGTTGGATCCCTGGGTCAAGAAGATTCCCTGGTGAAGGAAACAGCAACCCACTCCAGTATTCTTGCCTGGAGAACCCCATGGACGGAGGAGCCTGGCTGGCTACAGTCCATGGGGTCACCAAGAGTTGGAGACAACTGAGCAACTAATACTAGTGTTAATATTTTCACTTCTATAACACAATTAACACAAATAAATCCCTAAATTTATCCTAAACATCTGTCTTAACAGATCTGCATACTTCAATTAATTCCCTTTGGCTATTTCAATCAGAAGCCGTATGAATTGGGAAGCAAGGAAATTAACATTTTTGAGTGCCCACTCCATAATATGGATTCAACATATATTTTTCCATTTTATGCTAACAACAAATCTATGATGTATGTATTATATATGCCATTTGATCTCTTTTAAAATAAGCCTGGAATGTATAATTATGAATAGCTAGAACTTAGTTTCTGACTTATCCAAGACTGCTTTGCTACCAGATACAACACCTTCCCAAAAGCTCACAGTGGAAACCCACTGTTGGCTGGACTAACTATAATCCTTTTCCTCCTACACTTTTTCACAGAGGGGAAAAGCTGGACATATTCAAGATTTTGTGGAGATGATGGGAAGAAAATACATTTACAAATAACTAAGCATGAAGTAAGAATAATTTGAAAACTATTTGAAAACTCTCAATTCTATCACTAACTTACTTTCACATTTCGTTATGAACTCTAGGCCCCTGAAGTGACTTATTGATATTTAATTTTATTATTCTCTTATTAGTTACTTTTTTCATAATTAAAAAATGCACTTGAACTATCTAAAGCTTGGAGGATAAACCCGTTTTGACCACTTGTTGAGATCTGTGTCTCCCATGTTGTACTGAGAAATAATGTAATTGCAATTACAGGCATCTCACATTCTGTAAACAGTTTGAGTTCCAAGAGTTCACTAGTTAGTTGTTTGGAATCACTGTGTATTTTCCCATTACCTAATCTAATAAAAAATGGTTATTTCCCAAGTTGGCATTTCCTTTTTTCTCTCTTCCCATCCTTACCTCAGCCCTCAAAACAACAAAAAAGGGAAAAATCTGTTTGAACAAGGTGAATAACAAGACTAATATTATTGGCCTGAATTCTAGAGAATGTTGTTAAAGGGGTTTTGTAATTTAATAAGAAATGACAATTCAGTAGTGATAGCTGAATTCACACAAAGAAATGCCACCCCTGTCTGGGAAGTTTGCTCTTGATTGGCACCCCAAAGCTTTTTCCTCTTCTTTCTAGAATCTTCTCTATGTTTTGAACTCATTGTTTCTCCAGTGGTGATATTTAAATAAGGGAAAAATAAAGGGGAAAGTGCACTTCCATATTCTTTAGCAGGTTCATGATGCATAAACTGTCTCAGATCTGCCCGAAACGTCTTAAAATCAGAGGTGAGTCTGAGAATCGTTATCACCTTACACGTTACTTCTATCATCCAAGCAACAAAATTCTGAGAAGCAATATTTTTCTAACCTCATTTTTTCTGTAAACCTAATTGCAGTAATTAAAATACTTTTCTTTTTGGGTATGCAACATTTTTGAAGTGACTTTGCATTTTTAAAAACTTTATCATGACCTTTGAGAATATGGTATCTTTGTCATTATGTACTTTATGGGTGAAAAACTGAGAATTTGAGATATTAGGGTTGACTAAGTTCTCAGAGGCTCAAAGTAATTGTGATGTAGGCCTTTGACACCCCAATTCAAGTGCTATTTCTCCCATTTTTTTAATTGCTTAGTCAATCTCACTCACCCTTCTAGATTCCATTTCCATAAGAAAAGGGATCATTTTTCACTGCTTTATTCTTGGCACCCAAGACACTATCTGGCACTCAGTAACTCAAAAATGTTGAATAAATGAATTTCAGATATCATTTTCTTAATAATCTTAGCAATAATGCTATATAATTTTACTGCTTAAAATGACTTTTCAAATTGCCTTCTCATTAGAAGATGCAGCACAGAGTGAAGTTAAGAGCACAGGGTAATTTTCCATAATATATTCAAGACTATTCCATGAATTCTTGGAGCCTCCAATCTGTAGTCGCTACTGCTGATACTAGCAACCAGGGGACTGGCAGAAATAGGAGAAACTGCACAAAAGTATTAGATTCTTATTATTCCCTATAGTTCCTACTTTTTTAAAAACTGAAAAATGGTTCGCATACTTCATAAGGAATATACAGCTGCACAATAACAAAAATGTAAAAATAGCACAAAATGGCAAAACTTAACATCTCAGGTCTATGGCTTGATCAGAAAATAATGAAGATTTATCTTATGGAGTAAGTGACTTAACTCAAAAATGTAACTAGTTTCTACATTGTCTGACCATTGAGTCCAAGGACATTGTTTTCAGCCTATTCATTTTAAAAAATGAAATCATATTGAGCGTAGCCTATAATTATCACTGCTTGGGGTAGAAGAAGAAGATATTATGTTTCCATCTGGTTTTTCAGGCACTGACTCTAATGGCCAAAACCAGAGGTGACTGTCATCCCAAAGGCAATTTATAGTTGGAAAGAGTCTTCCAGAGCTCTGGGAAAGAAAGGAAAGGGAAGGGAAAAGGAAAGGGTATAACAAAATAAAACAATTTCAATAGGAGGAAAAATTATCTGCTACAGCTGTGCTTCACTTCCTTCGTAAGAAATGGTCTTAGCCTTGACATAGCCTTATGCTTTCCATGATAACTAATGTTCATCAAGCAGCTAATGTAAGGTTATATGCTTCACACGCATGGGATCAGTTAATCGAATTGTCCCCAAAATTCCATAAGGCAACCATTGTTATCTTAAGAGAAATCAAAACCTAGTATTGCCTAGGCACACAGAAACAGAAATTAACTTAGCTAGGACTTGAAGGGACTTCTTCGGAACTTAGGGGCCTTGCACTTCATCCTTCTCTTATACCTCCCCAACCACCATACCTATGTGCTCTGAACCACAGGCAAGCTGCAGGTAAACACACTCTTCCTTGGTTTGCATCTTCGCTGCTACCTTTCTCAGCTGAATCCTAAGAAACAACTTATCTGGCATCAAAGGGTGCCAAGAAAGAGAATAAAAAAGCCGTGAGCACACAGTGTAGAATAGGAGCCTTAACAGAGGAACCTTAGAGTGCCACACTGAATCCTGGAATATCAAATAGCTATGAGTCTTATTTCCACTAAAACTATTACTCAAGAGACATTATTACATTCATTGCATCCCCATCCTCAGTCCCACCCCTCACCTTATAGGTACTACTGGTCCACCATGGAGGGGTATGGAATTCGGATCTTACGTTGCCACCCTCCAGAAAAAGATAGCCAAGGAAGGAATCTGAGCACCCTCTAGCACCCCTTCCAGCTCCCAAACTGTCATACAACCTTAGTAAAAGAGAGGAAAGAGATTTACCTGCTGCTATGGAGGCTGAAGCCTGAAAGTCATGTATAACCTTGGAAGGACTGTAATGGTTTTATCACAGGAATAGCATCTTTTTGAGAGGCAGGAGAGAGAAAAGAGCTGAACCACTCTGCAAATATTAAACAAGCTATTTTGGAGCAATGGCTATTGCCTTTGAAATCTTTCATCATGGGTCTATACTTAGAATTCAGATGAGCCTGGGGGAGGGGAACAGTGCAGTGTTAATCCCCAGTTGTTTTGAACTTGTCCTGTAAGCAGGTTAGCCTCTAAAGTGTCCCAAATTGAAGTGTTCGATGCTTTGTTTAAATTTAGGAGTCCATGTATTTTGTTTTAACCTGTCCTGCATATAGGTTGTCACATCATTCTGAAGGTGACACTTCTCAGTTTTCTTTCAAACTAGGTATTCTAGAGAGCACTGGCTGTAATCACATTGAGAGACTGATGCTCCATGACAGCTAAAAGTTGGATTGAGTTTCAGGAGCTACTATATATAAAGCTGGGGCGACTTATGTCACCGCACTAATTAAATGCCATCTGGGTAACCACCCAGAACCTTCTGGGTTTTTGAGCCCATCACCCTGTTCAGACCAAGTCAGAGGCCAAGGAAGAGAACATGATGATGGACCTTTTTGAAACTGGCTCCTATTTTTTCTACTTGGACGGGGAAAATGTTACCCTGCAGCCCTTAGAAGTGGCAGAGGGCTCTCCTCTGTATCCAGGGAGTGATGGTACCCTGTCGCCCTGCCAGGACCAAATGCCCCCAGAAGCCGGGAGCGACAGCAGCGGAGAGGAACATGTCCTGGCGCCCCCAGGCCTGCAGCCTCCCCACTGTCCCGGCCAATGTCTGATCTGGGCTTGCAAGACCTGCAAGAGAAAATCTGCCCCCACCGACCGGCGGAAGGCCGCCACCCTGCGCGAGAGGCGGCGGCTCAAGAAAATCAACGAGGCCTTCGAGGCACTGAAGCGACGGACTGTGGCCAACCCCAACCAGAGGCTGCCCAAGGTGGAGATTCTGCGGAGCGCCATTAACTACATCGAGCGGTTGCAGGACCTGCTGCACCGGCTGGATCAGCAGGACAAAATGCAGGAGTTAGGGGTGGACCCCTTCAGCTACAGACCCAAGCAAGAAAATGTGAGCCCAGATGCTGCCGCCGGGCGGGGAATGGATAGGCTGATTAGGTGCCTTCCTCGGGGCCTTAACCTCCAGCTGCTCGGTCTCCGTCCCCGGTCCCCTTCCTCGCCCTCCCCTCCCGCTCCCTCTCTAATGAACCCCCGGTGACCCGTGAACACCGGGTGCCTGCAAGAGGCAGGAAATTCGTACCCGGCCTGAGGAAACAGGGGAGACACCCCCACCAACGGCCCCCTAACCCACCCCCGGAACCCATGTTTCTTGACTAATCTGCTGCCTCGGTTTTCCTCCAGCTTGAGGGTGCGGATTTCCTGCGCACCTGCAGCTCCCAGTGGCCAAGTGTTTCGGATCATTCCAGGGGGCTCGTGATAACTGCCAAGGAAGGTAAAGTAAAAGGGCACAGGGCTACTAGAGAAACTCCCGGGAGGGGGCTGGGAAGCTCTCTGGGGGCACAAAACAATGCTCGGAGCCGAGCGGGAACCGGGATGTGCCCTGCGAGCTGGCGCTCCCAACGCGGCGACCGCGCCTGGCGCGGGGAGCAGAGCTGCCTTCCTTCCATGGGAAGTATGTTTATGTGTCTGTGTATTTTCTGCTCCCAGGAGGGACAAGCATTGATTCATCGGCCTCGAGTAGCCTTCGATGCCTCTCTTCCATCGTGGACAGCATTTCCTCGGAGGAACACAAACTCCCCTGCGTGGAGGAGGTGGTGGAGAAGTAACTCAGTGGTCCGGACGTTCTCCACGGAGCAGGAAGATCCCACCCTCCCTGCTTCGCCTAATCCTTTAGATCACGTTACGTTAATATTTAGGAAGCCAGACCCAGGAGTTTATGATAGGGAAGGAGACATATTCACAAAGAAACTTTTTGGAAACTGCTGTGCACGCTCGGATGAAAAAGCCTTTCGGCTTTGGGCTTGTATCTTGGGAACCGCGAGTGGCTTAGATCAGCGGTTTTACTTTTTGTTTGGTTGGTTTTGTAATATATTTACTTTTATTACGGTGATCCTTTTGTGCCATGTTCAGAAGAAGTTCATTCCTGTTTAAAGCAAAGTGGGAACGTTGCATCTAAATGTTAGTGGTATTGAATGTATTTTTGTAAATAACATTAGTACTTCCATTTTTTATGTAAACCTAAGAAATATATTTTAAATGTGGAGTGACATTGTATATAAAATGTGCGAGGATCCTGGTATTGTAATATTAAAAGATAAGTTTCTATATGAACAAAAGTTGGTCTAATTTGATTCAACTGAAAAAAATAAATGTTTAGAGGGCATAAATAAAGGTGAACCACATTTTAATTTAGACACCACCCAAACCCATTTATTTGACCTATGGGTCGATTTAAAAGGAGGAAAATGGGTTGTTTTCCTGTGCCTGAATTAAACTTTTCATTTTTTTGTCTCATGTAGATCTCACATTTGTGGTTAGAAGTGAAGACCATTCGGAAGGAATCCGTCCTTTTTTTTCCCTTTTATCAACATCCCGTTTCTTCTTTAACTAAAAGAAATTTCTTTAACTAAAAACACAGAGCCCTTTACCTGGAGATCTGGGTGAGATTTACTTTATCAAAATTAACAACTGAATCCTTCAATCCAAGAAAGTCTCATCCTTACAAGAAATAACCACACATACCAAAAAAAAATCCAGCTAATTTTGCCCCAGTTACTTTCCCTCTTTGACGCTACAGGCAGCGCCCTTCCTGAGGAAGCATTCATATGGTGTACCAAGGACTGCCCTGGCCTCTAAGCAAGGTCTCTGGTCCCTGCCTGGTTTTCTTGAACTAGACTGGTGGCTTGAAGACTGGAATATCCTCTAGGCCTCTTGTGGTTTGGGTTTGTTTTCCAAATAGAAAGATAAAAGAAGGGGGACGATCTGTCTCCTGAGGTGGGGGAGGCATCTTTGATGGAAGGTTGCCTCCAGAGAGGTAAGGGTTAACTGGCTGAGGGCAAAAGACCACAGCACACATGAAACCTCTTAGCTGGACTAAACAGCGAAGCCGCAGAGAGGCCTGAAGCCCCAGGAGCCCCTCACGGTGAGGGTTTTACAACGTGTGCCAGGTTTGTTTACCCTGTAACCTCAGGAAGAAGCGACCACCAAGAATCGCGGTGGGAAGCAAAGCCTAGGAGGAGGGCAAGGCATTGCTTTGGAATGGCTACTTCTCTCTCTCATTCTGTAGATGGCACTTTCACTCCCTCCCCTTCCTCCCTTAACTGCTTCCTTTCCTCTTTTTCTCCACAGCTATTGTCCAGTTCAAAAACGTGAAAAATCAAATCGAACCCAGCATCCCCTAGCCCAACCTTGCTACCCAATGCCCCAGCCTGGACCTGACGCCCACCACTCAAGTCCCAGATGCCGCCACAGACCGCGCCCCCTGCAGGCGAGAAGCAGTATCTTGCCCTTTCAGCATTTCAAAAGGCCTCTGCCTGCGTGTAACAGTTACGCAAATCTCTGGGCGCATGAATAATTCGTTTCTCCTAAAATACTCTTAAAATGTAGAAAGCTACATAGAGGAAACTGATCTGGACATATGATCCCTCTCAAAAGTGTGAAAGCAGCAGGTGGGAGGGTGAGTTCAGCAAACTGCTGAACGTCTGTGGGCTGATAACTAGATTGAATCGTTGCCGCTCCTCTTTGTCCTGTTTCCTCATTATATAATTCCTCGGGTTGTGAAGGTTCACTGTGAAGTCTTTAACCAAAATGGGACACAAAATAAACATTAAATGTTAGCTGTTTTTATGTTTCATTAGTGACTAGATTTACCATCAAGCAGCTTTTCTTCCACTGAAAGTCCCAGTTCCTTCAGATTTAGTTGTCTAACTTTTCAGGCTCTGGCTGGGATAGTATTAATAACAATGAGACCAACAGCCAGATGAATGAGCCATTCCTAACACTTTACCTATTAACTCATATAATCCTACAAAGATCTGTGAGAGAAGTCCTGCTGTTATTTCTTATTATGAGAAAAGGATACTTTGGAGCAGAGAGCCAGGATTTTAAGCCAGTAGACAACAATGGCTTCCAACTTCCTCCCTTAATCATTTATGTATCATGAAAGAGAAGCCTTGAGAAAGGAGAAGATACATTTATGGTCTGTAGGATAATTGGACTGAATTTGACAACTTTTTCAAAAGCTCTTTCTCCAGAGTAATTAGCTAGTAAACTCCAAATTAGAGAAGTCATTTAATTAAAATGTATGTGGTCAAGCATTGCAAATTATCTAATCTGAATACATGTGAATGAAAATGTCTTGATTGTATGTATACCTCTTAATCATGCTTTTTATGTATCTATGATTTTTTCTGAGAATCAATAGTGATTTCCTAATATATATATATGGAATATATACATATATATATATACATGCACACATACACACACCTCTATATTTTAGAAAATCAGATTCATGCCTCAACTGAAATAAGATATCATAACCGAGCAGGTAAACTCATTTAACTTTATAATTGCACATATATTTATAATAAGATTTGTGTTATAAGCTGCTCAGCAGCAGAATGTTTTTTATCAATTCATGGACTTTACTTGCTGATAGATTTTATTTGGTCTTTGCAAACCAAATCCTCTTTATCTTTCTTAGTTGAGTAACCTGAGAAATTGTTTGGAATAAGTTTGCCCATAGAAAGTCTCTTCATTAAATAGAGCAAATATTTCCCAAAGACTTCATGTGACCTCCACTGCTACAACTGACATGGTAGGCTTCCCAGTGAATCCTTGGTGTGTTTGCAATTAAAATGTTTTTATTTGATATTAATGATGGTAATCTTGACTAAGGCCAAAGCCAAAACAAACAGGGCTGTGGAAACAGAAAATCAAGATGTTAATGACTCGGTAAAGATAAGCAATTTGAGATTTAAACTGGAGCCTCATTTCAGAGGTTATTAAGTATAAAATAACAAGTGATTTTCTCTTGTATGTTACCGAAGAAATAATCTGTAGAACATCAAATGTTAGCTTTCTTAAACTAACTTTAATCATCACACCTGGATCATTGAATTTCAAGCCTGAAAATAGTGGAAATACCCTTTGTCTAAAGGACTCTTTTTTTTTTTTTCAGACTCTTTCATATGATTTGGGGGTGGAGGTATGATGCTAAAAATCAGTGATCCCAACTCCTCTTGAGATTGGTAGAGAAGTCTTGGGTTGCTATAGTGACCTTCACCCTTATTAAGACATTTAAATTCAAAGCTAGAATTTACCCATCTGTGCTTTTCTCTTAGTAATATTTTGTCCCCTTTATTCATCTCAAAACTTTGTTCCTACAACACCTTATCTGGAAAAAATATTTAAAAAATTTTAGTTCAAACTTTGAATATCCCATCTCCAAATCTAATGCATTTGTAAATTAGCTATAACATGGCATTTCCTTAAAGAGCCAAGCTATCAAGGCATTTCTCCAGCAGACTCCTCCAGCCACTCCCTTAGAGTCAGCAGTGTTACAAAAGATGACCCTCCTTCCTAGAGGTTTCATTCTGAAAAAGCAATTTTTTGCAAGCCTAGTTCAGAGTCAGCCTGTGAGATGGAATGCCTATGCCATGTGCTGGAACAAAGACAATGCTGCAAGGACTGCCTACTTTCTCTGCTCTCAAGGCTGCTTAAAGTCCTTACTTAGGCCTTTGATCTCTCCTGGGAGTCTTCGAACTAGGCAGAGGCCGATGTCTTCCTCAGCTGTCTTCTCCACAAATTCTTCCAGCAGCTTTGGCAGGTACTAATGTGTTTACTTAGGTGTGCCTGGTTCCCGGAACTAATAGTGGTTTGAAATTGTTCAGCACATTGTTATGTCAAATATAATGAGCAAAATTTCAAGAACAACTTCCATTATCCGGGAGTTGATAAGGTCTCAGATAGGGGCAGAAGTGAATTGAAATGAACTTATCTTCCTATGTATATTTAATTTCTCCTGCTGAGAGAAACACGGAGAATTTTCAATCATGCAGAATTCCTAGGGTGGGCAACTTTTACTAGAAAAGGAAGCTCTGAGCATCATTTTGCTGGTGTGGTCTGTCCATCAACACTAGGATTGTTGCCATAATGCTCAAACTAAAATAGGCTCTCAAAAAAAAAAAAAAAGTTGATGATTACTTAAAGGTCTTTGCAATTAAAACCTGCTCGTAAGTCTAAATTGTAAGAAAAGTATGTGTTTATTTTGCTTCAGAATGTAAAATAACTCAAAAATTTAAAAACCATTATATCTGCTTCATCAGAATCTTAGTGAGCATTTATTTATATGACCCAGCTGGGCTGACTTTTCCTCTCATCTTCTGCCTACTGTGATATTTTCCTAGCAGAGTCAGTGGTGGAACATGGAAGACATCCACGTCCCTGGAGAAATAGGGTAAAACAGATTGTATTTTCATTCTTTTCTATGAGAAGCAAAAGCCAATATGGTCTGATTTTGAGAAGAGGCCACCCTCTTCTCTTGAGAAGAAGAGCAATGGAAAAGATCTTTTTTAAAAAGTCAATTTTAACTTTTTTTTTATACTTCTCTGTTCAATTTCCCCCCTCAAAAAAAAAACACAAAAACTGTTTTTCTCTTACTCAGTTTCCCATTTTCCCCTCCCACGGTCTCTCCTGGGAAAAGAACGAGGGTGTTATCTCCTGATTTGGGGGGCCCAGGCATCTCTGAACGCATTGGCTTCCTACCTTCTTTGTAGCCTGCTTCCCATTTTTGATCTCTTTCTCCTCTAGCCCCTGACAGAGGTCTCAAAGTTTTGTCTCGGTTTTTAACTTTGGTGCTCTGAGATCCTCTTTTCAGCGCTTAGGTCCCAAGGGTCCTCAACCCTGGACCCTGTTCCCCCCCGCAGCAAGTTCCATTAAGCCGCCGGGCGCTTGTGTTTTCTCGGCTTCTTTAGTTCCACTGGCCCGCGGCACTCTGGTAAATTTGTTTTGAGATCACCTTACCAAAGACAGCCTTAACCTCTGGTTCCTGACAGGGCCTCCTGAGTGACAGCGTCTTCTCAAGCCGGGAGCGGAGGGAAAGCTCCCCGGACCTGCGTTTGCGAGTGTCTGCTCTGGAGCGCTAAGGGCGCGCACGGAGCCCGAACTGATTGGAGAAGGAAACAAATGGAATTCACCTCTAGGAGCTCAAGCCCTCCAGAAGCGATGCCTAGTTTCCAATTCTGAGTGACCTGGGGCAAATGACTTACTCCCGAGCTTGGCTACCTTCTTTTAATAATGGGTCCAGTTACAGTTGCCACAGAATTGTTGGAAGTCATAACTGAGTGCATACATAGCAAGCGCTGGGAACAGAGCTTCCCAAGAGAAAACTCTTCTAATTGTTTGCTTACAAATATCCCATGCTTAACAACTTTGTGCTTTGTGGAAAGAAATCGCCTGAAAGACAAGCCAGAAGCATAACTTCTATCTTCCACTTAAACTTGAAGGAGCAAATTTATTTGTGCCCGAATCTTCAATTTGAACACAGGTCTGATTTGCTTTGACCAGTGTGTGACAGTCTGGACTACAGAGCCAAAGAAAGTGCTACTATAGCTGCTGACCAGAACCTGTGGTCCCTGGCTGAGAATTTCTGGATGAGAATATCTACCCACTACTGTGCTTCTGAGGTGGCAACGTGCACACTTTGGAATGTTTCCACTCCCCTGGATGGGTCCTTTAGGAACTCAATTCTTTTATCTGGTGTAGCCCTGGGTACCTATTCATTTCAAATGCATCTACTTGTTAACAGTTCTAAAAATAAGGTGCAGATGAATTCCCACTGCCCAATTAAGCTGTCCATTGGTATGAAAAGGAGCCAGATTTTCAAGGGATGGGTGGTGATGGTGGTGGTGGAGGTAGTGTCTTTGTCTTGGAGATGACAGAGCTTGGGAAAGGGGACAGCGGCAGGCACGTTTGTAGCAAACTTTGGTGACTGACATTCTCCTACCCCTGATTTTTTGGGGCCTTCCCTTTGGAGAGCAGATTCCACCCTGAGAAAGTTAATATTTCTTTGGCCCCTGAAGATGGGGGAATCTGCCTGTCAGGGTTGCTTTCGGGAAATAATTTTAGAAAAATGTAATAGAAAAGAAGGCCCCTCAGCCCCTGTTAATTCAGAGTCACAACAGTTTACTGGACTGTGACCCAAGATCAAGGTGCGAACTCGCTTCTTGAGTCCACAAGCCTAGTCCAAAACTTCAGAATATTCAAGTCTATTTGTGTAGACCTTGAAGTAATAGTTTTTTCCCATATATAAAAACTATCCTCTCCCCACCCCCTACCGCAAGTGATTTTGATAGTGAGTTAAGTCAGGGTGGAGGAGGATTGACGAAAGCTGATTAATAGGGTCATTGTCACTTAAATGGAAGCCCTCGCCTCCCGCCTTCTAGCCAAGAAGTTTCAAAGACCCTGCTGTGATTGCTTTTCTGTAAGGCTTTTGTCGCCAAAGTGTGTGAAGTTACTCTGGTCGAAGGAGTTGGAAATTTTACACGAGCCAAGAAAGATTGCCCTGCCGGCAGCTGGGACGCATCTGTAACGGTGTTAGTTTGCCTGAAAGCAGAAAATTAGCAACCCCGAAGCCCAGCTTGGCTGTTTAGACTGTGGAAATGACAGGGCGGGGCAGAAAGAGGGAGAAGGGAGACAAGCCCCTGGGAAGGAGTTCATCATCTAAAACCTGGTTTCTTAGAATACAAATCTTAGAGACGCAGTCAGGGTGGATCTTCCGCCTGCTCAGGTCCATCACAGGAGGAGGCGCTCAGCAAACAGGCACATAAGCGGGAAGGAGAGGAAGCCAGGTGTGTTCCTGGTCACCTGGCCCTCCTGTGCCCACACCCTTCAGATGAGCAGAGAGAAAACTCAGAGCAAGCTGTTTTTGGAGAAAAGGAACCTGCCAGGTTACCCCCAATAACATACAGCCTACATAATTGCAATCTGATGAGAAACAAAACAGATTAAAAAAATCTAGAGCCACTTCATTATTGAAAGTGCCACTTGAAGTTTTTAGCAACTGTTATTTGGCCTAATGGCTGAAAAAATTCCTGACACAACTAAAGTTCACGAAAAAGAGAAATACCTGAAAATAAAGTTGGTCCCTCATGTCTCATATTGGGAAGACGGGTCCGCTTTTGGTGTCAACTGAAATGGGTAGCTGTATTTACCGATTTTCTTTTTAAATGCGAGAGCAATTGTACGAAGTTGGATTTCCTTCGTTGCTTTTGTCTGTGACACCCTCTAAGTGTCCCTTGGTTTAGGTAATCTAAAGAGTGCAAGTAAGCGGATTGGGGAGCCATCACCTCCGCCCCAGCAGAAACGCAGTAAAACCATTAGCGTCAAAAAGGGCAGTAAACAGCGAACTGTCTCTAGAGAAAAGGCGGAGGTTTGCCCAGACAGCCCTGGCGGGGGTTGCGGTGGGATATGCTAATAGTGCGGGGCCACAGGGGCCGGCCTCCCTCCCCCAAGAATATATAAAGAGCCCCAGCCCCAGCGCGGCAGACCCAGGCCGCCAGGCGTCTGCCCTTGTTAATTACCAGAGACACCGACCAGGGAGCTCGGCCCGGGATTTCCCTGCCCTCAGCGGCGCCAGGCTCCGGTTTCTCCCCTATCTATCTCTCTGCTGTCCAGGCCCACCCCTTGCCTCTCTGCAGACGATGGACATGATGGACGGCTGCCAGTTCTCGCCCTCTGAGTACTTCTACGACGGCTCCTGCATCCCATCCCCCGAGGGTGAGTTCGGGGACGAGTTTGAGCCGCGAGTGGCTGCTTTCGGGGCTCACAAGGCAGACCTGCAAGGCTCAGACGAGGACGAGCACGTGCGAGCACCCACGGGCCACCACCAGGCCGGCCACTGCCTCATGTGGGCCTGCAAAGCATGCAAAAGGAAGTCCACCACCATGGATCGGCGGAAGGCGGCCACCATGCGCGAGCGGAGACGCCTGAAGAAGGTCAACCAGGCTTTCGACACGCTCAAGCGGTGCACCACGACCAACCCTAACCAGAGGCTGCCCAAGGTGGAGATCCTCAGGAATGCCATCCGCTACATTGAGAGTCTGCAGGAGCTGCTAAGGGAACAGGTGGAAAACTACTATAGCCTGCCGGGGCAGAGCTGCTCTGAGCCCACCAGCCCCACCTCAAGTTGCTCTGATGGCATGGTAAGAGATGGCTCTGTACCTGCTAGGACCTTCCCAACTTTTACAAAAATCCTTACATCTCATTTAGACCAGGTGTAGCAACCAGATATTCAGTGGTTACTGGTGGATAGTTGGCTATTGGGGGGCGGGGTGGGGCTCACCACATCTAGATGAGAAGAGAGATGCCACATTTAGACAGATGCCAGCACACAGACAGCTGTTGAACAGGATTTTGTCCTGACTTCCTACCTACTCTAGGTGCACACTGAAGGAGCAGGTTGTCACTTGAGATAGCTGGCTGTGAATGATCAGTCAGATGTTTTCTCCATTACTCAGTTTATTTCCAGTGTATACTACCAGTGGACCTTGACATACACTAACATCTAAAGGCAACTGTCTGAGGCCTCCACTGTCCCACGGTTTGTAACTGAAGGGAGAAACAAAGAAATGCCTGCATGGCCCCAGCCCCTACTCTGCTGATGCCTGGCTGAAAGATGTTCATGCATTCTTTTCAGAGGGCGTTTGCTCCAACACTGCCAGGTTTTAATGTGTTTCTGCCTTGGGAAAGTGTTCTCTCTCTGAATTAGTGTGGCTTCCTTCTACTCCAATCCATTTTGCATGGTTAACCCAGTGTACACTGCTGCTGAATTCCACCCTCTTCTTTCTGCTGCCTCTCTCCTCTTCTCCAAGCACAGAGATTGACCTCAGTGCCCTTGCGATTGGTGAGGCTAGCCCTTCCTAAATCAAGGCAATAAAGGTGATTGAGAGTGGTCAGTTTATGGAGCTGGTGGGCAAGCACTGCCTCACCTGAGATTGGAGCACCTTTTGCCAAGACCTGAAAACAAACGGCTTCTTCTGTGTCTTTTATTATAGCCTGAATGTAACAGCCCTATCTGGTCCAGAAAGAGCAGCAGTTTTGACAGCGTCTACTGTCCTGATGTACCAAATGGTAAGAACCAATGACTTCAGAGGAGTTTAAAGACCAGTTCAACTTCAGAATTTAGCCTATCAAAGTAGAGTCTGTTCTTCCATGCAGTACTGGGAAGAGAACAGAATGGTATTTATGGGGGTTTTGGCAGGGCAAAATAAACACACATCTTCTACTCAAAATCCTCCTAACAGATACATCCATGCATATACACACAGACGTGAGCTTTTGCTTGAAATATTACCCAGGTGCTTCTCCACTCCCCAACTTCATCCCCATGAATTGCTAGATATTTGTTGCAAATTTCTACCAGGCTTTCTGTAACCACCCGACCTTTGGGTTTCGAAGGTGCTGACCTGCAGTTTAAGCGGCAGCATAAGCAAGGATTTTTTTTTTTTAATGGTTTTCTCCTTGTGTCCTTAGTATATGCCACGGATAAAAGCTCCTTATCCAGCTTGGATTGCTTATCCAGCATAGTGGATCGGATCACCAACTCAGAGCAACCTGGATTGCCTCTCCAGGATCCAGCCTCTCTCTCCCCAGTTGCCAGCACCGATTCTCAACCTGCAACTCCAGGGGCCTCTAGTTCCAGGCTCATCTATCATGTGCTATGAACTAAAAATCTAGATCAATTTTGCCAGAAGGCCTATTACACAGGAGGAAGGAGGTACCAAAAACCCCAAAGCAAGACAACCTGTAAATAAACATTTCTTTTCTGTTGTAAATTTGTAAATAGTTATCTTGCCACTTTATAAGAAAGTGTATTTAAAAAGTCATTATTGCAATTTATACTTTCTTTTTTTCTTCTTTTCCTTCATCTTTGCTTTAGATATATAGTTCCAATGATATTATTTCTTATAGGGGCCGTTCATCAAAGGTAGTTTGTTGCAATGCTTAACTTATATATTTTTATAAATATTGCTTATCAAAATATTACCTCTGATGTTTAGTGCTTTTTTTTCTTTAAAACATTAGAATAGATGTAAATCAGTTATAGGGAGTTTTAAATATATTTAACTGTCTTGCTTTTCTCTTTAATCTTTTGATTTATATTGTGTTAAATAAAATATAACAATACTGCCTAATGGTATATATTTTAACATTTTCTTATAAGAAATACATTTTTAATCTAAGCACAAAATAGTACTTTGTGGATGATTTCAAGATATAAGAGATTTTTGGAAACTCCACCATAAATAAAATTGTTTAAGTGAGGAAATATTCTGGTTTATGATTTTGTTAAAAGAACCCCCTAATGGAATTGGCAGTCACTGATATGGTGTCTTTAAGGTGGGGCTGAAAGTACTGAAACAGTGGGTTTTGAAGATAAATCTGAATAGCATCTCGCGGACTCAGTTTAGGTCCTGTTGGTGTCACAGATGAAAATACCACATTTCTACTTCAAGCATATTTCAAAGGTGTCTGCTAACTAAAATTTTTCTTTTATCTTAATGTTGTACCATATAACATAAAGTTGTATGTATGTGGAGCAAAAGTAGAAGGTATTCAGGACAATAACAGATTTTTAAACAAAAAGAATGTACAACATTACATCATTATAATATCTATAGTACATTAGAAATCATGAGTTAAGGTGATATATATCTATTTTCCCAAAAATACCTTGATACATTAGTATATTAATATTGTCAATAAAGTATTTAAAGGTATCGAGTTGTTTTTTCCTATCACTAAAGTGCTGGCATAAGAAAATTTACACAATGTATAGTAAAGTGAAGCAGACTCTAAATTACTTTCTTCCTTTTCACAGCCTTTTTTATTTTATTAATTATATTTTATGATTCTGTGTTGTGTGTGCATGATGGACATGTACCTTTTTGTTTATCACTTAAAAATCTCCTTTAGAAATTGAGATGAAAATACAACAATTAAGTGGAAAATTAGGTAGTCAATCATTGGAAGAATTCTCACAAGATTTATTACCTTTGAGAGAGATGAAAAGGAAATATCATTGAAGCATCTGAGTTGGTTGTTCATCTCTATGAGCAGATAAAGATAATTGTCTTCTCCTCTAATGGGTTCAAAATTTCTAAGGGTTTGCAGTTACGTGTAATCATCAGCCAAAGCATATAAGCCCTGCTGGAGTTTGGCAGTTGTACTGTTCTCAGGGAGGTTTGCCCTTATTTTTGATATGCTTTTTCTCCTGCTCGTCCAGTCACCAGAGTTAAAAGAATAGACATTATTCCATAAAGAAAAGGAGAGAAGACAGGATGGGTTCAAAAAATACTGTAGCCACTGTCACTCTGTTAGCAGCATGCCCTGATACGGGATGCTGACTTTTAGCACACAGATAAGTCTTTCTTTATCCATGATTTGATAATGTGAGGATTTGAAGTAGAAAGAATCCAAGAGGGCATTATAAAGATTCACATATAATTTCAACTTCAGTTTGAGTGATTCATTTCTGTTAAACAGTGTCTCTTACTTCTATGAAGAAATTGGAAGTTTGTTGTTCCTAGTAGAACTAGAAAAAAAGGAACTATCTAAAGACTTTTTTTTAAGTTCAATTTTAAAACACATGACCATATTGTTGCATTTTTAAAAAGTAAGCAGAAAAGCTATGTAATTTTTAATTCAAGTGAATAAAAATTAATTTTACTACCAAACCCCAGTTGCTTGCAAATGTACTTGATATTCTCAGTTAATATAATAATGCCTCAAAGTATTTAGTTTTTCAGTGCTCTGGATTCAGTACAGATGGTGATCAATGTATGATTAAAGACAATACTTTCCATGATAGCTTTGCTTAATTAATCTCATTTCCAGTGGACTAACGGTGAAGGCTGGTATCTGCTCAGTAAACAGCTCAGCACAACACACATCACATCCAGTCATATAAACTTTTTGACAAGGGCCTTTGGGAGTTTGTTACAGTAATCCAGACCCAGAAAAATCTTCCCTTCTCCAACAAAGTAGGGGAGAAGAGCAGAGAAACAGTGATAGTGACAAAATATTCAAGTAAGGACAGGATTTTGCCATCTTACAAATTCCTTGGAGTGAACAGGTGGGCTGCCACTAAGACTACATCACACCCACCTCCACTGGTGGGAAACATGCCACTGACAGTCAATTTACAGGAAAACAAGGAAAATATTCCCTTTCCCATTTGTAGTCTGATTGGGAGGGGGTTCTCTGGAAATGAGAGTCAAAAGAGATTCCTTTCTCCTTATGCCTATGAAATGCAAGTTCACTGGGCTACATAGGAAAACTGAGTCCAGTGAGGTTATGGAAATTGGGAAGTACTATTTGGAAGCAAGCTGTTATATAGATCAAGGTGTCTTGATTGCTCCTATTTTTTTTTCATCTGAAAAATGCAAGTCAGATAAAATTATTGGCTCTATTATGGCCCTAAATTCTTCATTAAGGTGGCATTCCTAATCTGAGAGTGGTATTTCCTGAAATTCTCTATTTGAGGTTACAACAGTTACTAGATTAATGAAGTAATTCAATTCTCTGACTTTCAGAGGTGGTATTTCTGGGAATGGTATTAGAGTACAGCTATTTGTAACTTCAGAAAAGCCCTGCTCAAATGGCAAAGTATCCCTGAAAATATCACCACTGAATATTCCCACACTGTCACAAAAAGCACAGAACATCAAATCTATTTCTTTAAGAATTCTGGTTTGATTTTAGTGGACTAATGATTTAATTGTTTAACAGCACATTTGCTGAGCAAAGGATCTAAAATTTAATGCAAAGTCTAAACTGGGTCTAAAATTATTAACGTATTGCTCTCCTTTTAATTTTACTTGCCACGATGATAGCTTATGATAACACTAATAGTTGTCACTAAAATTGTTATAGCATTAAAATCTTATAAAAATAATCCATTGTAAAGGGAAAGCCAAATCTTACCTCCTTTTATGCTACTTAATTCCCTTCTTTACAGATTAAGCAAACACTAATGATAAACCAGCAACTAAAAATTACTGAGTGTGTATTACTATGCAAGTAAAGAAATAGAGGCTTATGGATTTTAATGTTTTCCCAAGAAGACTCTATTTGGGCCTCTTCATAGAACATACTCTAGGAGGCTCAGGTGGAAATCACAAGGCACCTTAAGATCTAGCATGGAAAGTCCCAGAAAATTATGTCTATTGCATTCTTCTGGTCAAGAAAGTTACTAAAGTCAACCAAGAATCACTGAGAAGCAAACTAAACTCCACTTTCAATGGATGAAGTGGTAATGAATCTGTGTCCATATTTAATCTACCATAATGACTAGGATATACTTGCAGTCACAATTTTGTTACCATTCTCCCATTCTACTGACGGGAATCTGGCTCTGCCTCTATCACTCTCCATTGTCGTTACAACCTTCAAAATAATTAGACTGTTCCAACCCTGGGCAAGCTTATCCTCCAGCCCCGATGTCTTCCCTCATCTTTAGACCTGTATATCCAACTACATATCCAACTGATCTTTAGATTCTTAATATCTCTTGAATGTCTCAATGTTACCTCCAGGTAAACACATTCCAAATTAAGCTCATGCTGTTCTACTCTGTCTCTACATCTTAACCTGGTGCCCTGTCAGTGGTGATTCTCTCAGTGAATGACAGATATCACCAGTCATACAAACATGGAACTTAGGACATACTCCTGATATTTCAATCTCCCTTCAGTTCAGTTCAGTTCAGTCGCTCAGCCGTGTCCGACTCTTTGTGACCTCATGAATCACAGCACGCCAGGCCTCCCTGTCCATCACCAACTCCCAGAGTTCACCCAGACTCATGTCCATCGAGTCGGTGATGGCATCCAGCCATCTCATCCTCTGTCGTCCCCTTCTCCTCCTGCCCCCAATCCCTCCCAGCATCAGAGTCTTTTCCAATGAGTCAACTCTTCGCATGAGATGGCCAAAGTACTGGAGTTTCAGCTTTAGAATCATTCCTTCCAAAGAACGCCTGGGACTGATCTCCTTTAGAATGGACTGGTTGGATCTCCTTGCAGTCCAAGGGACTCTCAAGAGTCTTCTCCAACACCACAGTTCAAAAGCATCAATTCTTTGGCACTCAGCTTTCTTCACGGTCCAACTCTCACATCCATACATGACCACTGGAAAAACCATAGCCTTGACTAGACGAAACTTTGTTGGCAAAGTAATGTCTCTGCTTTTGAATATGCTATCTAAGTTGGTCATACCTTTCCTTCCAAGGAGCAATCTCCCTTACCTCTTGTCTAATTCATTACAAAATCCTGTAAAATTATTCTCCTTAAATACCTCTCAAATCTCTCCCCTCAATCCAAAGTATGGCTATTTTGATCCAGGAATATCATAAGACTTTAACCTGTCCCCCATAACTTCCCTGGATCCCTCATTTCTGGGGACAGCATGCGAGTCTGTCCTTGGGGACTGTCCCTTTCCTCTCCTCAGGCCATGTAGTTCAGGTGGGATTGATTGTACCTAGTGAGCCTGACCATGAGTGTGTCCTTGACCATACGATTATTCCATGAATGGATGTGTGACCAAGTTGTTCAGTAAGTGTCAGTCCTGAAATATTTGCTGGAACTGTAGGGGGAAAGTCCTATTTTTGCTAGGGAAATAATATGAGAGTTTTTTTCTCTAGGCTGAAGCTTCCATGTCACTCCAGTAGAAGAGATGCTGCCTAAAAATAAAGTCAAGGCAACAGAAATCAGACCTATGATGTAAAGTGATATACTCCTGAAAACATTATTAAGTATATGGATTGCAAAATGCCTGAATATCTGCTGGTGATCATGCTTTAAAAGTTTGGTGCCAACAAAAATCTTTTTTTAAAAAAAAAGTATGAGTAGGAGCTTTGTTAACTGAAACAAAAAATCTTGCATAACGTCATTCTTTGATCTTTGACTACATACTGCAGTCTTGGAAGAAAAGCAATGACAAGCCTAAGACAGGGTATTAAAAAGAAGAGATATCATTTTGATGACAAAGATCCATATAGTCAAAGCTGTGGTTTTTCCAGGAGTCATGTACAGATGTGAATTGGGCCATAAAGAAGGCTGAGCACTGAAGAATTGATGCTTTCAAACAGGTGCTGGAGAAGACTCTTGAGAGTCCCTTGGACTGCAAGGAGATCAAACCAGTCAATCCTAAAAGGAAATCAACCCTGAGTATTCACTAGAAGGACTGATGCTGAAGCTTAAGCTCCAATACTTTGGCCACCTGATGCAAAGAGCTAACTCACTGGAAAAGACCCTGATGCTGGGAAAGATTGAGGGCAAGAGGAGAAGGGGGCCACAAAGGATGGGATGGTTGGATGGCATCATTGACTTAATAGACATGAGTTTGAACAAACTCTGGGAGATGGTGAAGTACAGGGAAGCCTGGTGTGCTGCAGTCTGTGGTGTTACAAAGCGTCGGACAGGACTGCATGACTGAACAACATACTGCAGCCAGAGCAACCATCTCAGAATACTCATCCGATCGTGTCCAGCATCCCCCTTCCCCTCCCAGCTTACCGAATGTAGGATTTGCACAGAACATGCTCGTTAACATGACCCTCAAGCTTGCATGTGTCCATATTCTGTTTACCTCTCTAGCATTACCTTTTTCTGGTCAACTCCTTGCTGTCTCTACTCCAGCCACACAGGAGACTTCTCAGTCACTACATTCCCTCTTGCCAAAGCCACTCTGCACACTGTCTACAGGGCTCCTTTCACTTCCACTTCTAGCCCATTCCCACTCCTTTCAGATCTCAACTCAGGCATCAAGTCTAAGCAAGATCTTGAATTCTTTCACGGTATCAAGTCCTCTTGCTCTAGGATCTCAAAATACTATATACCTCTTCTCTGTCACATGTTTCAGAACTGCAATTGTATATTAATTTCTGTGATTACTACCATTTGTTTCCTCCACCTTAAGAGCAAGGACCTGTTCTTGCTCAACCCTGAACTATGAGATTGATGTTGGTGAAGGTTTTGTTGCTGTGCAATGCATCCTTAATTTTTGAACTCTCTTTGCAATTCCTTAACATTATTCTCTATTTTTCTGCTGTTCTTTTAGTTTTCTGTTTTATGTCAGTTTCTTATACCGACCTCTCTTATGCTGGCCAGTCTTCAGATATTTATTTCTTATGGTTCTATTGCGTGTCCTCTTTTCTTTTGGTTCACTGTGGACCTTTCCTACCTACCTGTTCTTTTGGTAGAGATGCTTCTACAATTGCTTCAGCCATTCATCTCCTAAGGGAAGCTGCCCCACATGCATCCTGCTTGTCCTAGTTATCCTTATTAGTAACTGTCAGTCAGGGATGTGGATCTTATGTGAGGGTAACCAAGCAAAAGACTGACCAGCATTTATGAAGTGCATAGTTTGATCTCAATATCGCACTGAGATAAACAAATACTTATTGTCCTGAGTTCAGAATAAGAAAAATAAATCACCATTTAATAGTGGGAACTAAACTGAAAGGTCATGGTGTTGATGGGACTGGAGAGTTTGTGACAGGCCATTCTCAGGCTGAAATTATGAGACAATCTGAGTTAAGTAAACCAGAGAAGCCAAGTGGTAGTGGGATACAGTGAACACAGAAACAGAACTATTTCTGACCTTCATGAGGCCTGGGCAAGAGTTGAAGTTGATTCCCACCTAATTAGCTGAGGGGACTTAAGTAAGTTATTTAGATTCTCAAAAGCTGTTTACTTGCTTATAAGTGAAGTCGCTCAGTCGTGTCCAGCTCTTTGTGACCCCATTGACTATAGCCTACCAGGCTCCTCCGTCCATGGGGTTTTCCAGGCAAGAATACTGGAGTGGGTTAACATTTCCTTCTCCAGGGGATCTGCCCAACCCAGGGATCGAACCTGGGTCTCCCGCATTGTAGGCAGACACTTTTACCATCTGAGACACCAGGGAAGTCCTGTACTCACTTACAGATATGTATAATAATAGAATAAATCACAAGAATTTTTGTGAGAATTACATGACATAAGGCATACAAATGCAGTAGGAAATGGCAACCCACTTCACTATCCGTGCCAGGAAAATTCAATAGACAGAGGAGCCAGGTGGGCTACAGTCCCCGGGATTGCAAAGAGTTGGACACAACTGAGCGACTGGAAAAGATTGAAGGAAGGAGAAGGGGACAACAGAGGATGAGATGGTTGGATGGCGTCATCAACTCAATGGACATGAGTTTAAGTAAGCTCCAGGAGTTGTTGATGGACAGGGAAGCCTGGCGTGCTGCAATCCATGGGGTTGCAAAGAGTCAGACATGACTGAGCAACTGAAATTAACTGAGCAACTGACCATGCAAAAGGCATACAAAATGCTTAGTTGAGTGCCTAACACATAACACAAACTCAAAAAAATGGTAATAAAATAAAAAGTATAATGATTGAGACTTAGCATGAAGACTCATAAATGCTTAATGTGGGGATCTTTAGAATTATCTTGATTCCAGAGAAGTCCTCCTGCTTTAGTGACCATTGGCTCAAGAGAAAGTGAAAGTCACTCAGTCGTGTCCGACTCTTTGCAACCCCATAGACTATACAGTACATGGAATTCTCCAGGTGAGAACACGGAGTGGGTAGCCTGTCCCTTCTCCAGGGAATCTTCCCAATCCAGGGATCAAACCCAGGTTTCCCACATTGCAGGTGGATTCTTTACCAGCTGAGCCACTAGCCATCATAGTCAACAAGATTCTGAAATGCAGTACTTGGATGCAATCTCAAAAACAACAGAATGATCTCTGTTCATTTCCAAGGCAAACCATTCAATATCACAGTAATCCAAGTCTATGACGCAACCAGTAACACTGAAGAAGCTGGAGTCGAACAGTTCTATGAAGAACTATAAGACCTTCTAGAAGTAATGCCCAAAACAGGTGTCCTTTTCATTATAGGGGACTGGAATGCAAAAGTAGGAAATCAAGAGATACCTGAAATAACAGGCAAATTTGGCCTTGTAGTACAAAACAAAGCAGGGCAAAGCTAACAAAGTTTTGCCAAGAGAATGCACTGGTCATAGCAAACACCCTCTTCCAACAACACAAGAGACGACTCTACACATGGACATCACCAGATGGTTAACACTGAAATCAGATTGATTACATTCTTTGCAGCCAAAGATTTAGAAGCTCTATACAGTCAGCAAAAACAAGACCAGGAGCTAACTGTGGCCAGATCATGAACTCCTTATTGCCAAATTCAGACTTAAATTGAAGAAAGTAGGGAAAACCACCAGACCATTCAGATATGACCTAAATCAAATCCCTTACGATTATACAGTGGAAGTGAGAAATAGATTCAAGGGGTTAGATCTGATAAGAGTGCCTGAAGAACTATGGATGGAGGTTCATGACACTACAGGAGGCAGTGATAAAGACCATCCCCAAGAAAAAGATGCAAAAAGGCAAAATGGTTGTCTGAGGAGGCCTTACAAATAGCTGAGAAAAGAACAGAAGTGAAAGCCAAAGGAGAAAAGGAGAGATATACCCATTTGAATGCAGAGTTCCAAAGAATAGCAAGGAGAGATAAGATAGCCTTCCTCAGTGATCATTGCAAAGAAATAGAGGAAAACAATAGAATGGGAAAGACTAGAGATCTCTTCAAGAAAATGAGAGATACCAAGGGAACATTTCATGCAAAAATGGGCTGAATAAAGGACAGAAATGGTATGGACCTAACAGAAGCAGAAGATACTAAGAAGGGTGGTAAGAATACACAGAAGAGCTATACAAAAAAAGATCTTCATGACCCAGATAACCACGGTGGTGGGATCACCCACCTAAAGCCAGACATCCTGGAATGCAAAGTCAAGTGGGCCTTAGGAAGCATCACTACAAAGCAAGTGGAGGTGATGGAATTCCAGTTAAGCTACTTCAAAGCCTAAAAGATGATGCTGTGAAAGTGTTGCACTCAATATGCCAGCAAATTTGGAAAACTCAGCAGTGGCCACAGGACTAGAAAAGGTCAGTTTTCATTCCAATCCCAAAGAAAGGCAATGCCAAAGAATAATCAAGTGAAGTCGCTCAGTCATGTCCAGTTCTTTGTGACCCCACATACTGTAGCCCACCAGGCTCCTCCATCCATGGAATTTTCCAGGCAAGAGTACTGGGGTGGGTTGCCATTGAAAGAATGTTCAAACTAAAGCACAACTGCACTCATCTCACATGCTAGCAAAGCAATGCTCAAAATTCTCCAAGCCAGGCTTCAATAGGATGTGAACCGTGAAATTCCAGATGTTCAAGCTGGATTTAGAAAAGGCAGAGGAACCAGAGATCAAATTGCCAACATCCACTGGATCATCAAAAAAGCAAGAAGGTTCTAGAAAAACAACTCCTGTTTTATTGACTATGCCAAAACCTTGACTGTGTGGATCACAACAAACTGTGGAAAATTCTGAAAGAGATGGGAATACCAGACCACTTGACCTGCCTCTTGAAAAATCTGTATTCAGGTCAAGAAGCAACAGTTAGAACTGGACATGGAACAACAGACTGGTTCCAAATAGGAAAAGGAGTATGTCAAGGCTGTATATTGTCACCCTGCTTATTTAACTTATAGGCAGAGTACAGCATGCGAAATGCTGGGCTGGATGAAGCATAGGCTGGGATCAAGACTGCTGGGAGAAATATCAATAACCTCAGATATGCAGATGACATACTTATGGCAGAAAGTGAAGAAGAATTAAAGAGCCTCTTGAAGAAAGTGAAACAGGAGGGTGAAAAAGTTGGTTAAAATTCAACATTCAAAAAATTAAGATCATAGAATCTGGCCCCATCACTTCATGTCAAATAGATGGGGAAACAATGGAAACAGTGACAGACTTTATTTTTTTGAGGGGGGGGTCCAAAATCACTGCAGATGGTGACTGCAGCCATGAAATTAAAAGACGCTTCCTCCTTGGAAGGAAAGCTATGACCAACCTAAACAGCATATTAAAAAGCAGAGATGTTACTTTGCCAACAAAGGTCCATCTAGTCAAAGCCATGGTTTTTCCAGTAGTCATGTATGGATGTGAGAATTGGACTATGAAGAAAGCTGAGTGCTGAAAAATTGATGCTTTTGAACTGTGGTGTTGGAGAAGACCCTTGAGAATCACTTGAACTGTAAGGAGATTCAACCAGTCCATCCTAAAGGAAATCAGTCCTGAATATTCACTGGAAGGACTGATGTTGAAGCTGAAACTCCAATCCTTTGGCCACCTGATTCAAAGAACTGACTCACTAGAAAAGACTCTGATGCTGGGAAAGATTGAAGGCAGGAGGAGATGGGGCCAACAGAGGATGAGATGGTTGGATGCCATCATTGACTCTATGGACATTAGTTTGAGTAAGCTCCGGGAGTTGGTGATGGACAGGGAAGCCTGGCGTGCTGCCATCAATGGGGTCGCAAAGTCGGAGTCGACTGAGTGACTGAACTAACTGGCTGAAGTGATTCCTTTACTTTTCATGTGCCATATATATGCTACATTGAGTAGATCTGCAAATGAAAGAATCAATAAAACATTCTCCATGTATTAATCTACAAATTTTTCTTCAGAAGGCCATTCATATATTCAGTGAACAACAGACTCTCTCTCTTGATGGCAATCTCAACATGGACAAAACTGAACTTCTCTTTTACGCCTACATATCCTATTTCATTTTATGGTACCACATGCATAAGAAAGTGTGCCAGAAATTTTAGAATTTTTTTGTTTCCTCCAGTCCCCTCAAAACAATTAATTTAGTTTCTCTAGATCATAATGCAAAAAGAAATTGTTAAAATTATAGTAGTGGCAGTAGAAACAATAATGTATTTCCATAATAATAAGCATAATTTCCCACACTATAATTTATTAAAGTAGTTGCCTACACATAGTGGAACAGGATTCCTTTTCTCATCAAAAAGTTACAAACTGGACAGTTTATAATCAACATATTTTAGGGTAAGTATTAAATGTAAATGAAGTTTAAGAAGGAACATTTATTCATTACTTTTTTCCTACTAGAAATTGAATTTTACATGGATTTTTGATGTTGATCATGAGTAGATAAAAAATAATTACCTCCATTAGATATATTAACAGATATCTAAGTCTGATGCACAAAATATATAACTAAGCATAAAAACAGCTCACAGAGTTGAGTATTATACACTCAAGGCTACAGATGAGGGAGGGCTTACACACAGAGAGGTAAATAACATGATAATTTATAAGCAGAGTTGTTGGAAATTATTACATTCCTATGAAGCAACTAGAATTCAGTGAAAACCTGAGGCAAGGCAAAAGGCTCTTGAACAAGTTACTAAGATCTTGAAACTGGTGTTTTAGTATTCTGGTTTGTTTGGAATGAACAGACTGTAAAGTTAAGAGAACTAATTAACAGGATACTATAATAGCCCAGGCATGAGGGAACATTTCCTTTAGCCCTTGCTGAGTTGTCCAGCACAAGGGTGGTGGTGGGGTTCTCAATGAAAACTGTCGACTGATTGAACCACTGAGGTTGTGTCTGCATGATGCCAAACATCTGGATATAAAGACTAAAATCCAGTCATCCAGATGGTAAGGTTACATGATACATCACCATCAAACATTTAGAACTTTTAACTGATCGACCACCCTTCTTATTTTTCATCCAGACAAACAGCATTGAGTTAACTCAGCTTGAGCATTTACCAATCATTATTCCTTGCTTTTTTTTTTTTTTTTTTTAATTAGGGAATGGTTACTCAGGTTGCCAATGCTGATGAATCATTAAAATAGGAATAGTGGTAAACAGGTGAACACCGAACTAAATGAGAACTAGTGAACAGTGAAGAAAGGAAAAGCTTCATATGATCAGAGATGCATTTTAAATACTATTTGTTGTGGATGTGCTCTTTTTATTTGAAAAATTTTCCTTGGGGTGGGTGTCTCAGGCTTACAGCATTTCAGCTAAGTAACTATTATTTTTTCACATCAAAGCTAACTCCTTGAAAATATTTCACAGACAATTAAATGTTAACACTCTCCTTCTGTGCGCAGTTAAAAGGATATAAAAACGAAGCACTGCAGTATCATATTCAGTTCACTAAAAGTAGATTTTATCCTCCTAAATAACTAATTTGAATATAATAATGTATTATAATAATAATGTATAATATATTTTTGAAAGATAATAATGTATTTTTGAAACGCCAACTTTGATAAAATCATTTCTGTAATTAAGTAATGATAACAGAAACATACCTTTGTTCTTTGAAAACTGTCTCCAAACTAAATATAACTTGAAAATAAAGATGTTAGTTTATCATTGAAGACAGTGACTTTGAAAAATATTCATTCTATGTCCAAATGCTAACCTGACTTGTAAGTCAAAGTTTGAGTAAAACAACTGGCAAGCTGTGTGTTTTGTGTGGTGATAAAGAAACTGATTGATATGGAGTTGGCCATTTTTTCTTTCTTGAAGAAATTACTGATTTTAAAGTTACTTTTTCAATCACTTGGTTGGCTTTACATTTTGTGAACAGGGGTAATACTATCTTGGAAGATAAAACTTTCTGCACAGGAAAGTGACAAAGAATTGAGATGACTTCCTGGATAACAATACCCACAACTCCACTGATTTAAGCTGTCAATACTTTGTGGAAGGAATGTGAGTTTGTGGTTAAAGAATACTAAAAGTATGTGGGTTTTGAATTTTTTGCTACTAGGTTATGAGTTCTCCCAGTGCAGAACTATTCTGTTTATCCCCAGCACTTGGACTAGCTTCAGGCATATAAAGAGTATAAAATAAAAGCTCATTAAAGTTCTGTATTCTCATATTAATCTGTATTCTTGTGCAGAACCTCTACTGGAGGAATTCAAACTTCTTCCCGTATCTAATTGTAGATCAGAACATCTATCCTGTTTTACGTGTTATAATCTCTTTCAGAAAGACAGGATATATGACACGAATAGTCTCATACAAATTTAGAATCAACTCAACATGAAGAAATGAGTATCTGCTACAAAGACATCTCTTTACAATCACAGGCTTAATAACAGAGCAAGAAATAATTGCATAAGAACAGTCTGCCAACATTTAAACGGCAGAAAGAAACGTTTATAAAGTTACATGAAGAGTTTTGAAAGTCTTCAGGCTTGCTATGCTGGAAGGATAAATGTCTTTTATATTGACAAACTGGCAACTCAAAGCATCTAAAAGCCCTTTCAGAATTACATATAAACACGAATCATTTCACCCACCTCTAGGCTGGAATGTGACAGCTGGTTCAAGTAAGCATAGCAACACCACACAACAATGTCAAACAGGATGAATGGCTTAACCAATCAAAAATAGAGCATCAAAGTAAAACTGCTCAAATTAGACTTCTGGCCAGGCAAAAAGGTTAAGTGTTCTGTACTGGTATAAAGTCTCCAGTTGATGACCACGAAAGGCATCTTGGTATAACCAACTCAATTCATGATGTGATTCAACAGCTCAAGAAGTCTTTAGTACTATCACATGGAAACTCTTTGTGGTTTTCTGATCCCACATAAAGAATGTAGAAAGATATGTGTATGGTAGTTAAGGGAATGACCTGTGAAGTAAGAGTGACTTTGGATGAGTCACAAGTTGCTAGCTTTTAAGTTGATCAAGCTACATTCCCTGTGTTTTATACTCCTCAGTCATAACAGAGTTCTTAACACCCATTTCTACAAGCTGTTTTTAAGGTTAGTTATAGATATACATGGAGAAGGCAATGGCACCCCACTCCAGTACAATCCCATGGATGGAGGATCCTGGTAGGCTGTGGTCCATGGGGTCACGAACAGTCTGACACTGATCGACTTCGCTTTCACTTTTCACTTTCACGCATTGGAGAAGGAAATGGCAACCCACTCCAGTGTTCTTGCCTGGAGAAACCCAGGGACGGGGGAGCCTGGTGGGCTGCCGTCTAAGGGGTTGCACAGAGTCGGACATGACTGAAGCGACTTAGCAGCAGCAGCAGCATAGATACACGTGTATTAGCTGTGAAATCAATTCTTAGTATATAGAACACATACCATACATGGAAAAGATTGTTTTGCCTATTAATACTCAGCAAAATTCATACAAAATGCCTGGGATTTCGAAAATTATTTCCTAATACACTAAATTATTCTTAACCTAGTGATCTGACAAGTTGTTGGTAGCTTGATTTAACTTAAGACATTACAGCACTAGAGATAGATTAAAATAAATACCATAGCCAGAAGTTATATTTATGTGGAACCAGAGAAAATATAAGCATACTGATTTTTTTCCTTTTTTTTCCTGCCTAGCAACAAATATTTAATCAAAATTCCAAGGTAAATTGTTTCAAGCTCAGTTTGACAAACTCTAGAGTTTTCAAACAGATACTACTGTTTAAATAGGAAGTTACATAATGTTATATAAGTTACTTAAATAAACTAACCAAAATCACTGTTCCTTTTATTTTGATTAGTTTACAAATTCTAATTAAATCTTATTTTCATAACTCCAGAGACTATATCTCCTCCATTCCATCTTCTTTCTAAACTTTGGCCTTCATTCTTCAAGTGAATAACTGAAGATAGAATTTTACAATGTTTTCACAGTATAAATTCTGAAATATGAACAAATATGTGAGCATATGATACCAAAGTGCTAAAAAACTAGTTCCTAATAATCCTTAGAGAAAAATATCTGAGTTATATACGGAAATAATATACCAGTGATTGGTATATTGCAGTCACAGTTTTCTTCAATCCACCTATGTTAATATGGCTATTTCACCATACGTGGAAATATCAATCTTAACTCTTGCTCAAGTATGGTAGGCAAAATCACCCCTTCTGAAGTCAAGGTATAACAAAAGTAGAGTGGCAAGACTTAGAGCTTGCTGAAACGAAAATGCATAGGATTCTAACTATTAGTATAATCCTCTCCGGAGGTTAATTCATAAAATCATGGCTATCAAGTTTCCTGTGTTATATTTACTGTGGCATTTGGGAACACTGACAAAGGGTTGAGTATCTCTGGTATGCCCATTCTAGCTTTACTCACTGAGCCATATCACTTGCTGGTCAGTTATATAAAAGATTTCTATTTTTATGGGTGGTATTTTTTTCAATTACTTTATGTATTAGCTCCCAGTAAATGTTCAGTCAAAAGGAATGGCAGTTTATAGAATGTTACAAACTCTTCCATGCCATACTTGTACTATATATTCTAAGTATTAATGTACAAAGAATGACATATGTTCTGATGAGGGAACTATGAATTTAATTGCTTCGTTATTTTTTACTTATTAGTTTTTTTCCAAGTCTTCTAAATAGACACTTTAATAAAGAAACCATACCAGTGCATAACAACCTATATAAACTCTTCTTATATCAATATTACCCAATCTGTTATTAGATCTGACCCAAAGAAGGAAGGGTTGGGATGGATTGGGAGAGCAGGAAGGTGTATATGAAGGATACTTACCAGACTTACTAAAAACCCATCAAGTTCATACAGCACTCTGACAAAGGGCTTCGTGAAGGCTAATTGGAGTATACATCTTTCCCTACTGCCTCAGTGATCATTTAGAGTGCCCCTATAAAACTGACACTTCCCACATATTATTCATACTCAAGACATCTTTGAGGAAGACCATGTTAAAGACACATGAATATAATGATTTCAATCCAAGAGCTTATTCCAAGTTTATTTCAGGGCCAAGAATAGGTGCTCATAATTTGCAACTCCACTATCTCTGACTCTCAATATTTAGCCTTTAGCAATCATTAGTTTTAGCTTACTGAAGCATGATAGTTTATGCCCATCCCTCTGCATAATTTGTATTAATTTTTATAATTAAAGACAAGCTTCATTCCCCCAGCCATACTTTAACATTTAGATGTACATTTATTACAACTTTATCCCTCCCTCATGTATTTTTTTTTCAGTAGAGAGTCATCTCCCCCTGAAAAACATAGATGGTCAGAGATATTTGGAGAATATTCCAGAAGTCCTAGGAAAATATTAGTCTTTGCTGAAGACTGGAAATGAAGGGCATGTAAACCTTTAACAAAATTCTAAAGCAATATGAAGATGCACACTTTATGTTACTTTCCATAACACATTTACAGAAGTTTTTCTAATAAAAATGATGGGCTGGCTATAAATTAGTGATAAAGAAGAAAAACTCAATGATGAAAAATTTTTTCATGGGAATTGCTGAAGTGAAATACAGGGGATTATCAGAGATCAAATAGCGTGGCTTCATAGAAAGTCTGACCAGAGGAGGGAAGAGACATGGAGCCACCTGGAACACATTTCTTCATTGTTCTTCTCCTTTACCAAATCCCTTCCTATGTTTTTGCTCTTGATTTTACTGTAGCGGCATATACCCTCACATTTCAAACATTCTCTCAGTGAATTATGAACCCTACAGAGCTCTCAGTGATATCTCTAATGCTTGCCTTCTAAAGGACTTAAGCTGGGCTGCATAGTTTACAGCTGATAAACTGGGAGTCAATCTTTCACTGCAATGATGTATTCACCGTACGAAGAACTATTTCCATTGTAAATTAATTCTCGAAATGTTGGACCATAAATGTCATCAGCATCATTACCCAATCTGCTCCCAGAAGCAGTGGCTCTGTCAGTCCGGTGCAGGTGCTGGCCTCTAAAAGCAAGGTGCTCCAAACCAAACACATTAAACCATGACTCCATTCTTAAGGGCAACTGCTTTCAAAGGCCCCTTTGCTTCATGCTGCTTGGCAAAGAGATTAATGGATGCCATTTCTGATATGCAACTGGCTTCAGGGTTTTTTGTGTTTTTTTTTTTTTCGCCCTTTTAGAAGGAGGTACCTTTGAGTGTCTCTTTAACAAATATATTTCCCAAATGTTCCTTCTTTAGAAGGCTATGCTTGTTCAGTCAGAAGTTTTTCTAATAAAATGCCTCTTTATGCCTCTGCTTGGAATATACGAACCTAAAATATAACCTGTTGTCAGGTCTTTATTGAGTCATCAATGTGCAGAAAACTTATGTGGAGGCATAAAAGAATCAGGCAATATAGGGCTGCCCATGAGGAGGTTAGGTTTTTGTAGGATGAGAAGCAATCTGACCACAATGAATCAGGCAACGAATAATATATAAAAACAATCTCAGGTTATTAGTTACTCTTTGTACATTTTTGCAGCATTTACTAGGGGAAAAGGAACTGTTCTTGGACAAACAAGAGTAGCATGAAGGTTCAACTTTGGACGTACATCTTCTTGAATAGTACATCTTCAGAATATTAAACTGATTCCACAATGGCTAGGCAGAGTTGAGAGAATTTAAAGGTAGTTTTCTTGTTTGTCTTTAGAAGACAGTCTTTCTTTTCAAACTGTTCAGGCTAATTCAGTGAAGTGTGCATGAAACCTAAAGCTCAGGATGTATCAGTCTGGTGAAAAGCCTTAGGAGCTAAAGAAGAAAACTGTTACTTCTTTTAACTATCTTCTGATTCTATATCCCAAGGAAGGACTAAAGAAGTGTTCTGTTCCTTTAAGAAGTTTAGTCGCTAGGTCGTGTCCTTCTCTTGCAACCCCACAGACTGTAGCCTCCCAGGCTCCTCTGTCCATGGGATTTTCCAGGCAAGAGTACTGGAGTAGGGTACCATTCCCTTCTCCAGGGGTTTCTTTAAGAATTTGGTTGGGAAATGTTAAAAACCTGAAAGCAAGTCTGATTGAATAATTCTAAATTGGTGTTCAATAACTTCAGTAATAAGTGGACAATTGGACCCCTTAACTTCTGACATCTATTTATACACCTACATCCTGTAGGACTTTAATGCTCTGCCTTGTTTTAATTTGTTGTTCAGTCGCTCAGTCATGTCCCAGTCTTTGTGACCCAATGGACTGCAGCACATCAGGCTTCCCTGTCCTTCACCATCTCCTGAAGTTTGCTCAAACTCATGTCCACTGAGTCAGTAATGACATGCAACCATCTCATCCTCTGTCATCCCCTTCTCCTCCTGCCTTCAATCTTTCCCAGCATCAGGGTCTTTTCCAATGAGTCAGTTCTTCACATCATGTGGCCAAAGTATTGGAACTACAGCTCAGCATCAGTCCTTCCAATGAATATTCAGGACTGATTTCCTTTAGGATTGACTGGTTGGATATCCTTGCAGTCCAAAGGACTTCCAAGAGTCTTCTCCAACACCACAGTTCAAAAGCATCAATTCTTCCATGCTCAGCCTTTTTTATTGTCCAGATTTAATATCCATAGATGACTACTGGAAAAACCATAGTTTTGACTATATGGACCTTTGTAGGCAAAGTAATGTCTCTGATTTTAAATACACTATCTAGGTTTATCATTGTTTTTCTTCCAAGAAGCAAGTGTCTTTTAATTCCATGGCTGCAGTTACCATCTTCAGTGATTTTGGAGCCCAAGAAAATAAAGTCTATCACTATTTCCACTGTTTCCCCATTTATTTGCCATGAAGTGATGGGACCGGATGTCATGATATTCTTTTTCTGAATGTTGACTTTTAAGCCAGCTTTTCCACTCTCCTCTTTCATCTTCATCAAGAGGTTCTTTAGTTCCTCTTAGCTTTCTGCCAGAAGGGTGGTATCATCTAGATATCCGAGGTTATTAATATTTCTCCTGGAAATCTTGATTCCAGCTTGTGTTTCTTCCAGCCCAGCATTTCTCATGATGTACTCTGCATAGAAGTTAAATAAGCAGGGTGACATATACAGCCTTAATGTACTCCTTTCCCGATTTGGAACAAGTCTGTTGTTTCACGTTCGGTTGTAACTGTTGCTTCTTGACCTGAATACAGGTTTCTCAAGAGGCAGGTTAAGGTGGTCTGGTATTCCCATCTCTTCAAGCATATTCCAGTTTGTTGTGATCCACACAGTCAAAGGCTTTCATGTAGTCAATGAAGCAGAATAGATGTTTTTCTGGAACTCTCTTGCTTTTTCAATATTTATTGACAATTTTCCTAAGGAGAGTCACTGCCATCATTCCTCTACATGCATTATTTTACACATTATAAAGCTAGTTAGATTAAGAAATTTACTCAAATATCAGACTAGCATTCAAGCTCAAGGTGTTTGACAGAATCCCTTCCTTTTTTCCTATAGTAAGATTATTTACATTCAAAAGAAGGCAGAGTAAATCTAATTATATCTTATCTGAATAATCTACATGTTGATCTTTTTTTTTCTTTCCATTTTCCAAGTTCTGACCGCCTCCTCTTCATTATCTCCCCCCAATCTCATCAATTCATAATTTTAAGGCCAACATAAATGCGATGTCAGTGCTACTTGACTTGTGCACATCAATAAACAGGTAAAATAAGTGCAAAGGCAGAGTCAGTTATTCTGGGCACTTTTTTCCCCTAACAAATTAACATTATTCAAGTGTTAAAAAACATGTTATGAGCCCTTTAAGAATGAAAAAATTGTGGTATCTACTGTATTTTCAAGATGTGTACAATCACATGGGGAGGAAAGAAACAAGCCTTTTTTTTTTTTTTTTTTTTTGCCTTTGAGCTTCATCCTGACTCTAACAATGATCTTCAAGCACTAGTTACTAAGCTCACTGATTAATAACACTGTAGGAAAAAGCAGCTCAGAACACTCTTTGATCACTCCATCAATCAAAAATATTTACTGATGTTTCTTAAAAATTCAATGATGAAATGATGAAAGGCAATTGGATCTATATGTTTAAAGTTTTAAAAAAGGACTGTGATGGAAGTAAAATTTTGAGATTTTAAATTAGCTGAATATTCACTGAAGTGATGAAGATACCAAAAGGAGTGTAGCTTAAAGAGAAAATGATTATGAAGGATCCTTTTAAGGATCTTAAGACTGCCAATATTTCAAGGAAAGGAAGAGAAACTGATGAAGGAGGCTGGGAAAGAGCAGTCTGAGAAGTTTAAGAAAATTGGGAAAGTGTTGTATGAAAGCCATGGGTCCAGATATAATACATGAGGTTGTTGTACTTTGTTTGGTTTTGTGGCAAGTTAGAGTATCAGTTGATCTTGATTTGATGGTGCAGTCAACGTGAGCTTATTGCCAAGCCTGTGCTCCATGATGCCTTTTGCTCTCATGCTCAGTCACCAAGTCGTTCCCAACTCTTCTGTGGCCCCATGGACTGTGACCTGTCAGGCTCCTCGTTCATGGAATTCTCCAGGCAAGAATACTGGAGTGGGTAGCCATTCCTTCTCTTGGGGATCTTCCTGACTCAGGGATTGAATCTGGGTCTCCTGTATTGCAAGCAGATTCTTTACTGTCTGAGCCACCAGGGAAGCCCTCAAAATGCCTCTAAGTAGATAGCATTTGGGAGTGGATCCCTTATAAAATGGGTGGCAGGGGAGTGAGCAGCACAGGGCTCTAAGAAAGAGCTGAACTTCTGGTTTTAACTCTGACATGGAAAAACCTGGGAGTCACATACCTGTCCTTTGTTTGCAGAGAGACAATGACTGTATATAAAACTTAAATATACAAATTATTTAAGTTCAGGTAGGTGGCTAACTGTAAGATCAATATCTAACAATTCCTTACTGCTTGGCATAAACCTATAAAACTGTCCTATAAGACGTGCAGACGTATCTGACTAAAAATAAAGGTATACAATATTCAAAAATAGGGGACTATGATTTTTTAATGTCAATTTTTATCAAATTTAACCTCTAGAGTTAATATAAGAAGGCAATGGCACCCTACTCCAGTACTCTTGCCTGGAAAATCCCATGGATGGAGGAGCCTGGTAGGCAGCAGTCCATGGGGTTGCACAGAGTCGGACACGACTGGGCGACTTCACTTTCAATTTTCACTTTCATGCATTGGAGAAGGAAATGGCAACCCACTTCAGTGTTCTTACCTGGAGAATCCCAGGGATGGGGGAGCCTGGTGGGCTGCTGTCTATGGGTCACACAGAGTCGGACACGACTGAAGTGACTTAGCAGCAGAGCAGAGTTAATATAATTTCATTGGGAAATAATATGACATAACTTTAACATTTATGCTGAATGACCAGGATACAAGTGAAGAAGCCAAAGGTGGGGTTACATGCTCTACTTGATATTAATATTTACTATGAAAGTTATAGTAATTAGACAGTTTGGTATTGATTCAGAAGCAAATAGAGCAGGGAGGCAGAGGAAGTGTCATACCCTTAATGTATAAAAGTGGTGGTATCATAAATTCAGTGGTGAAATGGCTCTTCGACAAATTGTGCCTGGACATTTTATTATCCCAGGAGAAAAAGAAAGAGATAGAGGAAGGAAAGAAAGGAGGGAGAAAGGAAGGGAGGGAGGGAGGAGGAAGGAATGCTTCTAGGTAGAATATAAATGTGAAAAGTAAAGCTTTTGGAAGAACATATAGAAGAATATCTTTATGATGTTCAGATAACAATGGATTTCTTACAAAAGGCCCATAGCACAAAAAGACAAAGTGATACATTTTTCTACATTAAAATTTTAAGTACTGTTCATCAAAAAACTTGATATGAAAATGAAAATATAAGCCACAAATAAGAATGTTTTATAACACATCAACCAATAAAGGATTGCACGTAATATACTTACATAAAAGTATACTATAGATTTTTATATATTCATGTGAAAATATTTCAAATAAATAATGAAAAAGACAACCAAACACTGGACAAAATATATAACCCTGAAAAATCATTAAAAAAGGAAACTGATAACCTGAATGGCCAATAAACATAGAAAGCTGCTCAACTTAATTTGTAATCAAAGAAATACAAAATGAAACTATAATTGGCTCTCATTTTATGCATACCAGATTGACAAATGTTGAAAAACCTGACAGTCTCAGGTGTTGATAAGGATGTGGGCTATTGGGAGCTCTTAAATGCTGTTGATGGGAGTATAAATTAGAATAACTATTTGACAATCACTTGTCCCTCAAATAATTATCTTAATCATGCACATTGTTATGATAAAACAATCTCATTACTAAGTATACAAACCCTAGGGCAGAAGTCTTCAGGCTGAGTCACTCATGTAGCTCAAAGTATATGAAGATTTTTCAAGATAATTTCAAAGGAATAGATTTTCGGGTACTTAATTCCCATATGCCCACTTGTTTAAACCATGTGTGCATAAGAACACATCTCAGCAAGTTTCTGACGTGTTCTTCTCCATCTCTCCTCTCACAACAATCTGTCTTCCATTTTATGAGCCAAAGATATCCTCTCATCCATCCTGAATCTTACTAGGGTACATTGACCCCCAGGTATAAAAATCATCAGGATGCCAAACAATGGAACAAATTTAAATACTGTTGTATATTCAGTGAATGACTGTAATGACTGACTTAGACAGCCTTATGATGACAGGTGGTTTCTAATCGTCCCCTTGCACTTATTTAATGGAGGATTTAATTAAGGCACTTATTGATAGGTCATTAAAAATAGTGTTTTATTATAGATCACTGTGTGATTTTGATATATAACTTAGAAACAATTCAATGAACTAAAATACATTAGTTATTAGTTACCTTCTTCCATTCATACTTAAGTGAATAAAATGTCTTAGTGCTTATTTTTATTAAAAAATGGGTCTGAATCCCATTTTATTTAGTGATAAATCATAGTCATTCTTGGATATATGAATTGACAAGAATGACTGCCTCAAAACAAATATGTACTTCATTAAGGGATACTTGGGCTTCCCTGGTGGCTCAGACTTTCACTTAAGGGATATTTACAATATAATTTTACTTTTTATGTTTAAGAATTATCAAAATATGTAAACATTAGCTATTTTCATCAATTATGCATTACTACTAGTTGTAAAATCATAACTTAATCCCGCATAAAAATTTTAAAAGGATTTTATAGTCAGAGGAAGTCTCATTTTTTAAATTTAAATTTTATATGTACCTTTATTGAGAAAATTGTAAAAGTAAATCAATAAAGCACACTGAATCATAACAATTACAATGCATTAAGATTATATGAGCAAAATAAATAGAAACAGGAAGTTTGAGAACAAAGGGATGCTTTAATGTTAATGTATTTTAAAGTGGAGTCAAAATACGAAGTAGAATGCAATACTACTTCATAGCATTTTAAAGAAAGCAATACTTACTCTTATTACATATAATCAGATCATACTATATGTAATGAGAATAAGTACTGTTTTCTTTAAAACACTACTACAGTTATATGTGTGTGTATACATCTATGGGCTTCCCTGGTGGCTCTGAGCTAAAGAATCCACCTGCAAGGCAGGAGACCCAGGTTTGATCCCTGGGTTGGGAAGATCCTGTAGGAATGTGTGGGTATCTATGTGTATAACGAATCATGATGTAAAATAATTTTCATGTGAGAGTAACAGCAAAAATCACCCCGATTCAGGTCATTCTGATGCACCAATCCACATAATCAGAAATAGTAACCTAGGAGCAGAAAGAGTGAAAGATTAAAGGACTTTGTCCTACCAAACAGACATTTTAACACACATGCACTGGTATGTGTATGCATGCATAAAATTATTTAAGATCTCAAAATATTTATTTGGGAATCAATCTGAACTCTTGAGGAAGAATTGATAGTGAATAATACAGTTTTTAGGAGGCTCTGGAGTGCAAGACACAGTCAGTAGCAAGAAGAACCCTAAATTTTAGAAATAAATTTCAAGAAAAAGAAACAAAAACACAAACATACCACCATAGTATGAATTAAGTTGATGGGGAGAAAAATCCTACTAAAGCAAACAGATCTAGCTCATTCAAAAACACAGACACTTAGGTGAACATTGAGTTTGAGAAGACTCTTGTAAGAGTCTTATAACAAAAGCACTACTCTGGTGGTCCAGCGATTGGAAGTCTGCCCGCAAATGCAGGAGACACGGGTTGGATCCCTGGTCCAGGAAGATCCCACGTGCAGTGGGGCAACTAAGCCTGTGCCACAATTACTGAGCCTGTGCTCTAGAGCTTACGAGAGGCGACTGCTGAGCCCATTGCTGCAACTACCCGAGCCTGTGTACCTAGAGCCCGCTCTCCACAATGAGCAGCCACCTCAGTGAGAAGCCCAAGTACTGCAGCTAGACAGGAGTCACCACAACTAGACAAAGTCATACAGCAAGGAAGACCCCGCGCAGACAAAAATGAATGTCAAATTTAAAAAAAAAAAATAAGCCCGATGAAGATCTGTTCTTTCATGTCTTAGGTTAGGAAGTTGGCATCTCCAGAAGTAGATCTCAAAATAGGGCTTCATGTACAAGTAGTTTATTGAAGAAGTGTTCCCAGAAAAACGTGGATGGAGCGAGAGAATCAGAACAGGGAAGGGGAAGAAGCCAAGAAAGGGTGTGATTTCAGACAAAGCTCCAGTCATGCCTGATCTCATCAGGATCTCTGGAATGTAAATTCTATCTCGGAATTTGTCCTCACTGCAGGCAGAGGATCTGGGCTTTCATATAACAAGTCAGTCATTGCCTAAGGGCCCTGCTGGTGACTTCCCAGGAACATCCTGCTCTCTGCATTTGCAGGGAAAGTCGTTCTAGACAGGGCACGCACTTTGCGTGGAAAGGCACATAGAACCTGGAGATGGACGCACAGATCAGGAATGTGAGGGGGCCTGGGTAGAGCTAGAGTACCACTGATGATGCCCACTATCCTTTGAAACAGTTTTCTCTCAGTAGGAGACAATGCTATAGAAAGGGGTAGTTAGGGTCTATCAGAAGGGTAAACTAGACCACAGACAGGAGGGTTCCCAGGGGCTTCTAGGGAAAATGAATAAAATTAAAATCAACCATCTACCTGTCCCTTTCATAAAATAATTTTTTTAAATACGAGAATGGGAACTGAGCTAGACTGTTGTTATTTAGTTACTCAGTCATGTCTGACTCTGCAACCCCATGGACTGTGTAACCCATCAGCCTCCTCTGTCCATGGGATTTCCCAGGCAAGAAGATTGGAGTGAGTTGCCATTTCCTTCTCCAAGGGATCTTCCCAATCCAGGGATCAAACTCACATCTCCTGCATTGTAGGCAGATTCTTTACTGCTGAGCCACCAGGGAAGCCCCCTAGCTAGAGTGTTTAAGAATATATTATTCTAATCTTCTATATTTTCTTTAATGTTGTAGGAATGAAATAAATTTGGCATGCCAGTCATAATACATAAATATGAGTTAATTAAAACTATGGTCCATGGGGTTGCAAAGAGTCGGACAGAACTTAGTGACTAAACAATGGTGCACTTTATAAGCTTTAAAAAGCAGTGTTTGGCTTAATTCAGAGGGCTAGGAGAGGGTATGCAGGAGAATCCATCTCCTAAGCCTAGCCTGAACTCATGCTATGATGAATCTGTCAGTTTGCTGACTGTATCTCTAGCTACAGAAAAGAAGACATTAGGAAAAGTACAGAAGTACAAAGGAAGGTATTTTTCAGGTTTATTGAGATAAAATTGCCAGTAAAGATTGTTTATATTTAAGGTGTACTGCTTAATGGTTTGATATATGTATACATTATAAAGTGATCACCACAATCAAGATAATTTAACATATTTGTCAATCCATTACCTCACATGGTTACCTTTTTTTTTTCTTGTGGTGAAAATCTACCTCTTAGATTTCAAGTTTACAAATATTTCTTGGCTGCTTCCAGCACCAGGTGAGAAAAATGCAAGTCTGGAATCTATGACTTTATAAGGATGCAGATATAAAAATGAAACACCAATAGGAGTTGTAATCTAACAGAGGAAGATATGAGTAATGGTGCATATTAAATAGCAGTTTGATGAAAAGGTTTAAAAACTCACTTTATTTGGAATGTGCTCAGTTGCTTCAGTCATGTCCAACTCTGCAACCCCGTGGACTAAAGCCTGCCAGGCTTCTCTGTCCATGGGATTTTACAGGTAAGACTACTAGAAAAGGTAGCCATTTTCTCCTCCAATTTCTCTGGGATAAGCAACTATAATTTTTAACTATAACTTTAAAGTGATCAAGGTTGGCTCTTCCAACCATATACTAGCTAGAAATGCTTTGGGCTGAAAGAATGGTTAAAAAAATGGATACTATAGTGGTCAAAGAACAGGCTATGAACATGAATCTTTTAGATTCAAACCTTAGGTAATAAATTTACGCAGACTAATTAATTTCTCTGTGTCTCAGAATCCTCTTCTAGAAATGCAGACAATAATGGTGAGAATTGCATTAAAGTGAATACTTGTAAAGTACTTGAAGGACACATGTACATAAAAGGGTACCTGAAATACAGTGAGTAATATATAAAGAAATAACTTAAAATTTGTCTTACATAAATAAGAAAATGGTTTTATTGATATATATTTTTTTATTGATTCCTAGAATAAATTTTATTTTAATACGTTTTATTAATTCCTATAATAAGGTACCAAAGGAGGTAGAGACTGTGTTCCCTCCACCTCTGACAACAACCCGGGCTTTATTTGTATGAATGGGATAATAAATTCTGTGCCTATTCATTTTTTATACAAGTAGAATACCACCTATTTTTTTGTTTGTTTGTTTGTTTCACACCTTGCTTAAAACGAAATTCAGACATCTTTCCATATCAGCACACGTAGGTCTTCCTCATGTTCTTTAAAATCAGTACAGTGTCCCATTATATGACTATACCATCATTTACTTTACACTTTACAAACTAATGGGCACTTGCTTGTTTACAAAGCAAGTGCAATGTATACTGTAATGTATACCATTTTGTATATAGATCTTTGGATATTTATATGAATATACTTGCATAGTAAAATTGAGATGAAGCACTTGATGTGACCCCACTTTGTGTAGACTATTATGGTAAGCATTAAGAGGAATTCAGGAAGATGGGAAAAATGATTGAACATGTTAAAATGAGAAATTTAAATATATTCCACATGACATAGAACATTCTGTGGTTAAATTAAGTAAATGAGAGTCCCAGGGATGGGGGAGCCTGGTGGGCTGCCATCTGGGGTCGCACAGAGTCAGACACGACTGAAGTCAGCAGCAGCATGCTAAAAACTATGACTGAATATTTTAAATTTGATTTGACTAATCCTATAAGGAAATCTACCATCAACAAGTTCTTATGTCCATGGACAATCATTAAACAGCTATCTCAGTGCCTTCTATGTGTCAGGCACTATGAATTCAGTACTAAGTAGAACAGACAAAAGGTTCAACCTCTGTGATTCTTAGAAATTAGTATACCATGAAATATAAATAGTCCTACAAAAAAGGAATGTTTGGAGAGCAAAAGAGATCATGGAAATATAAAACATAACAATGAAATTTTTAAGAGAAGGACTGAATGATAAAATTAAAGATAGTGGAAAAGAGAGAAAATAGCATAGAAAAGATTAGACATTTTTTTGAACCAAGTGTTTTAACATGCAAATAATAAGAATTCTAAAAATGGAGAATAAAGAAAGCAGTAGAAAGAAAAATATGAAAAAAATTCCTCAGAAATAAAGAACAGGGTTTGTCAAGTTGAACTGACATTGGTACACGATAGGGAGTATTAGCCCAAATCAAATAACATCAGTATTACAGTTTGAGAAGATGGAGGGCAAGAGAAGGTTCTAAGACCTTCCAACAGAACAGAGATTTATTCACATGATCGATATCTAAAAGGCAATAAACATCTTAAGAGTAATATTGAAATCTAGAAGACAGCAGAACAATACTTTCAAAATTCTGTACAATTATTTTTAATCTAGATTTTTTTTTCAATTAAGTGTGATGGTAGGAAAAGGGCATTTTTAATAGACATGCATGGCTTCCAAATTTCACCATCTTGCAAAAGGTTCTAAAGGATGCATTTCTCTAGTAGGAGGGAGTTTTCTAAGAAAAAGATAATATCCATGAAGGGAGAAACAAACACAAGAATGGGTTAAGGGGAAATTTCAAGGGGACAGCCATTCTTCTGACCAATCAGATTGGAGCAAGTCAGAATTCACCAGGTAAATACCTTCAGGAAGAGAAAATTGGAGAATACCTTCTGTTTTTAAATGTATCGAGAAAAAATAATGTGGGAGAGTGGGGATGGATGAACTTAATATAAACTATGTACCAAAAAAATCACACAAGAATAAAAGAAAACAGAAATGAATTCTATGGAAAACAAATATTGTACAGAGGGGAGAAAATAATTTATGTGATATGGGGCCTCTCTGTGAGCAGCATTTACAGAACCCCAAGACTTAAGTCTAGGAAGATGACATCATAGGCTGGTAGGTGGATTTTAATTCAGATACTGGAGGTCAGTTCTCAACTGATTTTGACCACAAAATGTCAACAGTTTATTAGCTGATTGGATGGACTGAAAATATGGCCACAATATTTTGCATCATCACAAAATATGCCACAATATTTGATCTTGTAGCTTGTTTTGGCAAATAAAATGTCATGTAAGTGATGTTGTACAGGTTCTTGAACCTAGGACTCATGAGACCTTGTAGCTGTGCCCCCTCACACTTGGAAATCCAAGACTGCGTAAAGAAGCTCTATCAAGCCTTTTTGAGATAAGAGTAAATGGAGAGAAAGTGCCTGTCATTCCAGATGCGTCAGCTAAGCACAATCCCCAAGCAGTCCATCAATTGAATACAGTCCCGTGAGGAAGCTCCAGTGAGGCCAGCAGAAGTCACCCACCCAACTCACAGAATCACAGAGTAATAAACTTCTGTAGTTTTAATCTACTACATTTGGGGGGCACACTGATCTGCAGCAGCAGACAACAGACACAGCAGACTATATATACTTGCCACTTCCAGTAACACCTCTTCCCTTCCCAGCTCAGTTTTATCAATCTTACTGTGAATATTGCTAACTGCCGCTTTTCCCAAGACATTTCACCAAGAAGAAAATATTTCCATTATTAAAACTTTATGTTAAAAAATGTTTATTTTTTGGTTTCATATTCCCTTCTAACATACACTCAGTATGTTGTACTGAGTGTAAATACTGTAGATCAGGCTTTTTTTTTTTTTCTTTTTTAGCATGAGATCTAGCCTCTGACTTCATTTCTGGTTATTACTTTATTCCATCACTTGATCTAGTTGCAATCTTCCAATCGTGACATTTATCTCATGCCTCTTAGTCTTGAAGACACTGTTCCCTCTCTCTGGAAAAATTTTCCTTCCTAATTAACCTGGCAAATGCTTGGCTAAACACACTGATACTGCTATTTCCTTGCAAAGTTTAAAAATTTGCAATGTGGGATTCCCAGTGATCAGGTCTAATTTGTTTTTGCTCAGCATATTCAAAAGTTCCTTATTTCCATCTCCCACTGGAATCTGTGCTTCTCATGTTGTGATTCTACACTAAGTCTCCACTTCCTCCTGGGTCCAAGCGCAGTGGCTGCTCTCACTGTTTTTCATTGTATTATATTTTAGGCTTGTGAAACCAGCATGCTTGGGAAGGTTATCACCTTTGATCTCCACATTTGCTCAACCACAGACTCTCCTTCAGCAGATTCCTGAACTGATGCTGCTGTCGAAATTTTGAAGCTCACGGCTCAAGGTCCAGTAAAGACCAGTACCTCGGCCATGTGCTCCCCAAAACGTTGTCTTCTTGAAGCTTTTGAAAGTTCCAGATATTTCTCATGCATACTTTTCTACATAGCTATTCATTTTATTTTCCCATTGATATTCTCCTACTCTGCTTAGCCCAGCTTTTGTAATTTACCTGACTCTTTCCTAGTTTAGAGAGGTGGAGCTAGCACTATTGACCTAATTTGAATGCGTTGTTCTTTGTTTTCCCATCTTTGTTTCCTGGCTCAAACTTTATCTTTCATCGATATTTTTCTAGATTTTGTTTTCCTGGTGTCTGCTTTAGACAAAAACATCAAGTTTATGGGGCTGCTAAAAAACTCCCATAATTCAAACAAATTATATCCACCTTTATTTTCCCCAAGTCGGTTAATCTCACCTAGGAGATGCTCTTCTATCAGGCAAACACTCAGAGCAGTCATGGACTCTATTCTCATTCTGCCCAACTTCCCTGAGTCTATCATTCTGTCTGTGTCTTCCTTTGGATTGGTGATGTTCTATCCTTTAAGACAGAGGCAATATACGCAGGCTTGGTGACAATAGCTGTCACCTTGAAAGCTAACCAAGTAATTCTGGAGTTTCTATATCAGTGTCCCTAGTTTTCTCTTCTCAATAGGTTCAAATCCTCTATATTAAAACTGTTTGATACAGCTATTCAGGGGTGTGTGTGTCCAGGTGGGCTCACTTTGTGTAGCTTTACTTGAGTAACTGTGCTGATCAACGTCAGCAATTTACTGGATCCTTCACTTGGTGTAGCATTTTAACCTGCTCATTAAGATCTTGCCTCTCTTCCTCTATTAGACGTTACCTGATCCCAGTTACTCCTTGTGAGTAACAGAAATAATTCCTTTTATTTTATACTTTCTCAAGAAATGAGACCAGGAAGCATTTTATTTTTTAAAATATCTGTTTATTGTAGCCTTGAAGATCTAATGCCATTTTTCTCTTCCTGTCTAAAATATCACCTATGATTGTAAAATTAAAGAATGTTTTCTCTTTCTCAAGTATACTTGTCTTTCTTCTTTATTTGTATTCTTCTCTTGCTCCTTTCTGAGTATATATCTGAAACCTATTTTTCCAAACCATTTCTTGATTTCTTGGGAACTGTGATTCCAAGATATGCTGTTTCAGGCACAGGCCTCTTTAATTACTTTCATAACTTTTGGTTTTGCAATGTTTCTTTGGGTTCTTTTCTGCCTCCGACAAAGAAGAAGGAATATTCTCTTGAAGGTTAAAAAAAAAAAAAAAACTACTTAATTTTACTTTTTATTCCATAAGTTCCAAAACTGACCAACCTAATATAAATAAAATCAGCTTGGGCCTCTGAAATTTAAACTAAGCTTAGAACGTCTGTAATGAATAAAGGCCAAGCCATTTTGAGACCATGTAGTGATGGTAGTGAAGGGTGTATGTGCAGGAACATGTGGATAAGCAACATGAATCAAAAATGTTAGCTCTTCCTCTTCCAGGAATGCAGTTAAGGCCACAAAAAGAAGGATGGAATTTCAGGCAGCTGATCTAGCACTGTCTGTTCAGGCCTGACACTAATAATTTAAAGTTTGAAATTCATTAGTGTAGTTCATTTGGAACTCAAGAGCCTCTGCTATTCAAAGTCCCAATCTGAAGGCCTGGCTGAAAAAGCAGAATATAAGTGGCAAACGTTCTCTCCTTATTGAAGTGCAGAAAATAACAAAGGCATTCTCCGTGTCTTTGGCAGTGCCATGGCGGCATGCTGCTTACAGTCAAGCTACGCGGCAGCTTGCATTCTAGAGCCCAAGCAGTCAACATGTGGCAAGGCCATCGTGGCCCATTTTTGCTGAGATACAGTCAACTGACTGCGGATAAAGCCACCTTATGCTGCGATGACCTGTCAAGATCAAAACGACAATGGAGCCTGCACTCACAAAATCCCGAGTCCTAAAGTCACTCACCTAAATCATGCCAGTTTAAAATAAAGTCAACTGTGCGTGCATGTGTGCAGCTCAGTCATGTCTGACTCTTCACCACCCCACGGACTGTAGCCCACCAGGCTCTTCTGCCTACAACATTTTCCAGGCAAGAATACTGGAGTGGATTCCATTTCCTCCTCCAGGGGATCTCCAACCCAGAGACTGAACTCAGGTCTCTTGCGTCTCCTGCATTGCCAGGTGGGTTCTTTATCACTGGTGCCACCTGGGAAGCCAGTGTGACCTTTAGAGCATGCCATGGTAGTACAGATTTGACTACTAGCTAGCTCTGACAAAATGAACACTTGATTAAGTAAATCACCACCAAAATTGCAAGCTCCAGCTGGAGTACCAGAAGTAAGAGCAGACCATGGTTATGTTCTCTGGTGGCAAACAGATCCCAAAGGGAATCCAGAAGATGCAGGCCACGCATGCTCCATTCCTTCCCTCCAAGTCTCCGCACAGCCAGGCCACTCCCCCTTTATCAGAGGCCTGGGATTCTACTGCAGCACAGTCACACGGTACTGCTAGTTCTCACCCGAGGGTAGTTTTGCCCCCGTGACAGTATGTGGAGAAATTTTCAGTTGTCAAAATTGGAGGGTGTTACTGGCATCTAGTGGGCAAAAGCCAGGGATGCCGCTTGTCATCCTACAAACCACATCCTCCTAGGACAAAGAGTGTTCAGGCTCAAAATGTCAGTGGTGCTGAGGAAGACGGCTCCATACAGAAATACAAAAGTTGGGAAATGATTTTTCTCTCTAATATCAAATTTGCCATCTCACCAATATTACACACAGGGGAGTCAGATGTGACGCTCCCCAGACAGCCATGCTGAGAGGAAGGGGAAAGACACTAGAGGAAAACAGGGCAAATACCCTTTTCACACTTATGTGTGCACTTGAAAATTATTAAAAGGAGCTATATAATGGCAAAATTTTAGTCGATTTTAATTCTAAAATTTCTGTTTACAAAAATATGAAGCTTTATTTATATTAAAAATGTCCACAATGGATTTCTACAGTGATAAATTTTAAGGAAGATGTCACTTCCTCTACTTGAGACATCAGTCTGAGGCCAAGTCAGGGAAAACAGAATAAATCCTGACACGATTCTGAGCCTCCCCAAAACACCAGGGAGCCTGTATCCCTCATTGCAAGATTGTAAAAGGTACTGTTCAGATTCTGACAGCCCTGCTGGGGATAAAGAAGAACTTACTACAATTATTATTATTTATCTTCCAAATGGCAACAGAATTCTCTCTGCTCTGCTGAACATAAAGGAACACATGACTCGGCGTATTCTTCATCATGAGTTCTCTGGTGCCTGTATTTTACCCTTTTGTGTGGCATAACTGGGAAGACAGAATTGCTTGATTCCTACCATATTATTAACTCTAAATCACATCTGAAATGAAAGCCCTGCAAGGAGGATTTAGATAACGGCACATCAAAGAATAAATGCAGTCTAAAAATATTTGGTTTAAAAGCTCATTCACAATGTGCCAAGTATTATTTTCCTTGACATGCTCTCTTGCTTGCCTTTGCAAAACTATAATCAGAATAATTCCTCACTCATATTTAATGGCGAAGAGGGTGGGGATTTTGTGACCCAGCTGGAAAATTTGTAGAAACTAAGGAAAGTCCAGTTCAAAGAACTCCTGAGTCATAAAAGTCTAGAGCAAAGAGAAAGTTATGGTCATCTAAACTAAATTTCCTATTTTTAAAAACACAGTAACTGAGACCCCAGATGGAGATGCATCGTGCTGAAGATCACGGTTCATTAACAGAAGAGCCAAATGTTTTAACCAGTCCTTTCTTCACTCCATGCCACTTTCTAATCTCCTGTATTAACTTTTCATCAAATATTCATTGAACCTCATTATAGGCCCTTTGGAAATCAAAAAATGAAGCAGAGATCTCATAGAACTAACAGTTGAATGAGAGGAAGGACTCGTATACTGACAACTACAAGAGCAGGCACTGTGATACATGAGAGATACGGGGACTAAAAGAGAAAATCAGAGAAAAGAAATTCAAACTCCTATAGAAGTAAAACATAATGTAAACATAATGTAAACATGGAAAAGAGTCTGTGTGTGATTGAAGGGATTAGTGAGGATCGGGGCAAAAACAGAATCCAGGGAGTTTACACTGTCAGCTCTAACTATCACCAAGTAAGAATGAAGGCCTGTTTTTTTTCAAGAGAAACTAAGAATCTCAATTGTTGTGTAAAACTGTCACATTTTTAAATGGTGTCAACTAAATGAAATTGTGTTGAAGTTTCTAGTTTTGTATGGGCATTGTCAGGAAAAGGGAGGGAATGCTAAGGAAAAGAGAGGAAAGGGATAAACTAGACATGATTAAAAGCTGTGGGGCTGAGATGGCCATTCAGGTAGGATGTTAAATGTTACGCAAGTTCACGGCTGACCTTTGCCTGGCAGCCCCTTTCCTCGGGATCCTTTTATATGCCGTATGATTTTGGTGGTTTTGTTTTAGAGTGAAGTAATTACTGAACTATCTATTTTGAATGTCTTTTCATTATCTCAATAATAACACACATTTTCTGACTCTAACAGGCTTCATATGTACCCTGGGTACAAGCATTCGCGTTTTTCTTGCAGATTGAGATGTGAAACATCTCTCTGCAGCTTTCGTGACAACTCCTTTAAATCTTAGGTGGGCAGTGAATCTCTTCTATGACAAGTTCCTACTGAAACTACAAAACAGATGGGACTTGGCTAGAAATCATAAAGAACAGAGAGAAGCCAGCCATGAATTACATTTGCCAAGAAATCCTCCAAAGTTATTCTGCATTAACTAGCATGGAATATACTGAAGACCCAGAAGACTGAAAGAATAATCGAGTAGTTGTTTTTGCCAAAGATTAGTGAAAGCTTTTTGATAGATATGAAGCACCTGCTTTCCTTCTCCCAAGATAGAGGTGGATGAAGCTTTCCCTTTAGACATAGGGTAGGTTAGGGTACAGCGCTTCCCTTGCGGCGCAGCAGTAAGGAATATGCCTGTCAATGGCAACTCACTCCAGTATTCTTGCCTGGGAGATCCCATGGATGGAGGAGTCTGGTGGACTACAGTCCATGGGGTTGCAAAAGGGTTGGACATGACTTAGCAACTAAACAACAAACAGTTAGGGTCTAGGATGGGGAAACGGTTGGTACTCATGTCCTTTTTCGGAGAAGGCAATGGCACCCCACTCCAGTACTTTGCCTGGAAAATCCCATGGATGGAGGAGCCTGGTAGGCTGCAGTCCATGGGGTCGCGAAGAGTCAGACACGACTGAGCGACTTCCCTTTCACTTTTCACTTTCATGCATTGGAGAAGGAAATGGCAACCCACTCCAGTGTTCTTGCCTGGAGAATCCCAGGGACGGGTGAGCCTGGTGGGCTGCCGTCTATGGGGTCGCACAGAGTCGGACACGACTGAAGTGACTTAGCAGCAGCAGCAGCATGTCCTTTCTGCCACCCACGACAGCAGGTGCAGTGCCATTCAAATGTGAAGTGTGGTGCAGTAATGGTTCCACATCGAAGACACGGATTCTGTCCTTCATGACATTTAAAATAGAATATGGGTAGGAATTAATGCTATTTTAGCCGTGTATTGATGTAGCAGGAGACAGAAATGATACTGATTTTAAATCAAGGTAAGGAAAGCACAGCATAACTCAAATTATGGATGATTTTTTATTTTCCCTATTATGTTTTTCAATGAAGAAACCATACAACCGCTGGGGTAAACCTTTACTGAGTACTTACTGGATGCACGGTATTGTCTCTCTGCTGGGATCTGTCAGATGAAAAATGCAGCTCTTAACATCTGCCATGCTCCTCTTCAGCCTCTCAACCTTACAAATGATGTTTCTTCTTTCTGTAATATGATTCCCTTCTACTCGTTCTTTAGACCTCAGCTTAAAAGATCTCTTCTCCTGAAGGCCTTTCCTGCCCCTGCAAGGCTGGATTAATAGCTCTTTCCTATGAACCCTCATAAATGTCTGTGCACATCTCTACTACAGGCCTGCACTTCCTGTGTCCTCTCTAAACGGTAACTGCAGCCAGTGTTATTCAACCATAGAGCCTTCTTACTTCTCACAGTGCTGAGTATACCTCACACAATCAATGAATGATTGTTACAAGAATGAATACACGAAAGAACAAAGGAATTAATAAATATATGAATGAATGACTGCATGGGTGAATGAAACATGCTTAAGAATATACTTAGGAGCAAATGACTTACTTCCTCTAAAGGAATCAGGAAAGACTTTACAGAGAAGAAAGAAATATTTGTGGGGACTTTAATCACTATTTAATTCATTTAGAAAAGTTTTCTTGAGAGTCTACTCAGTACTGTATGCCTCTCTGGGTGATGGGCATACAGTCCAGCACAAAACCATCAAGGTCTCTGCTATCAGAGCTTACAGAGTAGGACTAAAGAGACTATAAACAACAAACTGATAAGCAAATAAATGATAAATAATAAGAACATTTTTGATAGTGATACATACTATGATGAAAATAAAATAGCATATGTGAGAGGGCATGAATAAAGGTAAAAATGGGTACAACTTTTCCAGAGTTTAACAAATCAAAACTATAATTTTGTTAAATGATTCTGTTCAACTCAAGCCTGTAGCTTACTCGATGTTACAGCTGTCTTCTGGAAGGCATGCTGCTCTAGCTGGGCAACGTCTTCAGTCTTTTGCTGCCCCATCCTCTGCTTGCTTTAACGTTTCTTCCCTTTTCTACCCTCAATCAACAAGATCCCTTCTTCCTACTCATTGGAGCCTAAAATCAAGCTCCAAATTTCTTATCATAGAAGCTGTACCCTCTTTTGTCTCTCGAATCAAATGATGCAAGGAGAAGACAAGAAAATGAAGAAAAAGTGTGTTATGATTGGGTTTGCTGCTACTGCTGTCACTTCAGTCATGTCCAACTCTGTGCGACCCCATAGACAGCAGCACACCAGGCTCCCCCGTCCCTGGGATTCTCCAGGCAAGAATACTGGAGTGGGTTGCCATTTCCTTCTCCAATGCATGAAAGTGAAAAGTGAAAGTGAAGTCGCTGGGTCGTGTCCGACCCTCAGCGACCCCATGGACTGCAGCCTACCAGGCTCCTCCATCCATGGGATTTTCCAGGCAGGAGTACTGGAGTGGGGTTAGAGTTAAAAAAAATAGGTTGTGGGGGTGGGCAGTCAGCAGGCACTGAAGCACCAGTGTCGTCTTCTTAGATGGGAAAAACAATACTGTGGCTTTCGACATGGATATGTAATAAATCTTTGGGTAGCATGAGATGGATGGCAGTCTGAAGTTCTTCTTCAAACCTATTTAACAATAATCAAGGAATGTGGATGCTAGTCAACCCAGAATACATATTATAATCTAAAAACATCGAGTGGAAGCATTGAAGTGTCAACAGAGTTGTCAAAATTCTTTGATTGAATGTGAGCATATTCAATTCAGGCATTTCATGACTCATACCCACAGGCATTGTGGTTATGTTCTATAAAAATCCCAAAACTTATTATAAGAACTATGGATGAGTCAAATTCCACTCACATTTATTTCTTAGTAAGCTGTGCTTTTCCAAAAAGTAATGTATAGATTTTATATACTCAGACAAACAACAGGTCACATTTGTTGTCTGAAGCATCACTGAGCATGAATTATAATATCCATTATTCTAGCTTCTGCATCTCTAAGGCAAAAAATTCAGTTTCATGGTAAATTTAAGATGCCCATATTACATGCAGAATCTCTTAATATAACATGCTGCTTCCAACTTGGATTTTTTTAAGTGGAAAAAATAAGCACTTTAAGAATGCCGTGCCAAGAAAATAGATCTTAAAAGTTCTCATCACTAGGAAAAAATAATTGCAACCATGTATGCGGATGGATGTTAGGCTTACTGTGGTGATGAGACACGGGTTTGATCCCTGATCTGACAAGATCCCGTGTGCCATTTGCCACAAATATTGAGCGTGTGCTCTAGAGCCCCAGGGTGTAACTACCAAAGCCCATGCGCCCTATGGCCCATACTCCACACGAGAAGCCACTGCAGTGAGAAGCCACGGCAGTGAGAAGCCCACCCTGAAACCAGAGAACAGCCCCCACTTGCCACAACTGGGGAAAAGCCTGAGCAGCAATGCAGACCTAGCAGACAAAAATAAGTAAATAAATAAAGTTATTTTTAAAAAGGGAAGAAAAGAATAAATGCAAAAAGAGGAGGAAAAGAAAGCTGTTTTCTGTTCCACTAAAACACAATGACAAGTACTTTCTATTTACTGATTCACTCAACAAATATTAATACAAACCTGCTATGTAAACTGTCATTATGCTCATTGCTGGAATGAAATGGGACGTACTTTCTAAGTAGGAAGATATTGCAAAAATAATGATTCATATAAAAATTAAATTACAAAGGATACAATGGTTAAAAAGGAAAACCATATGGTGCTTTAAGAGTAAATGACAAAAGTCAGGGAAGGCTTCTCTGAGGAAGAAATAAACGCTGTGAGATTTATGGGAGTTAGCTGGGTGAATGGAGGGTAGCTGGGGCGTGGGGTCACAGAAGAGATTTCCAAGCAGAGGAACTGCATAAGGTTCCATCAAAAGGGGCAGGATGGATGAAAAGGATCATTGTGAGGTAAAGGTGTGTTGAAGCCAGACCTTGTAGGACCCTGGTACCCACTTTAGATATTTCGGTCTTTGTCTTAAGAAGAGCAGTACACCCTTGAAGAATCTGAAGCAGAAGAATGATAATACGGTCAGTCATGTGTCATGTTTGAAATAATGTTTTGTTAAGTATGCCTCATCCTTCATTTTAATCAAATGAATAAAATCTCTTGCTGTGCTTAAAGTGGTAAACAAACTTCCCCACCAAAAGTGTTCTTTGCTTATAAAAATGTTTTTCTCACTAGTTGTTAAAGTTGTAAACATGTTTACCTCATTTTGGGTGAGCATAGAGCACCTCAGTTAAAGAAGATAAACATCTGCTGTGCCTCAAAGATGTAAACATATTTTGAAAAGTAAAGAAAGCTCTGGAATATAATTATAAGGGGTGATATAACTTGCAAAAACATTATACAATCAATGATGTAATGGCTCGTGTAACCTTGGGTCTAACCAATCAAAATGAGGTTGATACAACTGCAAACTAATCAAATATGAGGCCCTTCCAGAGTGCCTAGTTCCCCCAGTTAACATATAGGTCTCCTGTCCAGACTAGGAAGCACATTGACTCCCTGAGGCCTCCAGAATGTGCAGAGCCACCTACAAATTACCACATGCAGACCATCAGGTGAGCCTTGCAATAAGACCAGGAGACAAATCTGCTGGAAGTGAGCAATGGCTGAGCTAGTGAGAAAGACTGTCAATCACTGGACAGGTATCTTGTGCCCTCTACCCCATTCCACTTTGCTTGCTTGTGGATGTTGCTTAGCTTCTTTACCAAATTTTTAAAAAGTGACAGCTTTTTGAGCTCAGTGGTGTTTATCTGCAATTTCTCTTGGTCTTTTCAACTCATCAAATCCCCAAACCTAGGTCCTTGTTTTGACCTGAGGTGTATTTCCATAGACTAAAAAATGACATGCCTTTAGAAAATCTCTTTTACACTAGATGAAGAACTGCCTCCCAGGACACCCTTTACTTTTTTTTTTTTTTTGCTGGTTTTTCTTCATCTCTCTGATCTAAAAATGTTAGAGCAACTCAGGCATCAGTGTCTTTTTTTATTGATATAATTACTCCCTCATTGAAATCATTTAATCTCATGGCTTAACACATTATCAAACGGTGAAGGCTCCCAAACTTCTCTTTCTAGTCTAGCTTTTCCCCTCTGAACTATAAGTTCATAAATCCAACTGTCTGATGGACCATTCTACTTAATGCTTAATAGGCATCTCAAACTACACATGGACAGACACAATTTTTTATCTTCCTCATGCAGTAAATGACAATTCATTACTTCAGTTACTCAGGGAAAAAAAGAAAAATAAACTCTTTGTGTAATCTTTGACTCTTATTTCATACACTATAATGACTTATCAAAATACCCTGTTGGCTCCACATTCTAAATATAACAAAACCCAAAGAACTTCTTATCATCTCTATTGGTACCATGTTGGTTTAAATTACCATTTTCTCACACAAGATTATTGCAACACTTGCCAACCTAGTCTCTTTGCTCCTGCCTTGCCTCTTTCGGTCTATTCTCAACGTATTAATCGGAAAGTTCCTGATGAAGCATACAGCTGATCGTGTTATTCCTCTGCTTAAATACTTCAATAGTTTCTCATATAATTCAGCACAAAGATTAAATTCCTTAAAGTGATCTACAATGTCCTTGAAGAGGCATTTCCATGTTATTTCTCTTACCTGTACTGTTCTTTCCCCTCCTTGCTGTTTATTGCACACATTTGTTCACTCCTACCTTGGGACTTGAACTTAAGTTTTTCTGTACCTAGAATAATCTTCCTCCAATTACCCGTGTGGCTCACACCTTCATTTCCTTTAGGCCTTAACTCAGATGTCACCTTCTCTGAACACAGAGGTGCTTGACATCCCTAATCCTTGCACACATCTTACCCCTCATTTCCTGCTTTATTTTTCTCCAATATTTATCACCATCCAACATCATCTATATTTTACTTATCTTTTTTTTGTTACCACTGGTATAATCTTGATTATTTTAATTACTTCACAAAAACTTACAAAGCAATTTCTATATGTCAAACACTATATTATATAAACACTAAGTTCTTTACATATTTTAATGTCTTTAATATAATTATTATGCTGCTGCTGCTGCTAATGTCTTTAATATGATTATATTGAGATAGGGACTATTATTATCCCCATTTTACAGTTGAGGAAATGGAGGCATAGAAAGGTTATTTACTTATTTATCTTGTTCATTATCTGTCTCTGCCACTAGAATGGGCCTTCCCCAGTGGCTCAGCGGTAAAGAATCTGCCTGCAATGCAGGAGACATGGGTTCAATCCCTGGGTCAGGAAGATTCCCTGGAGGAGGAAATGGTAACCGACTTCTGTATTCTTGCCTGGCAAATCCCATGGACAAAGGAGGCTGGTGGGCTACAATCCATAAGGTTGCAAACATTTGGACATTACTGAACACATAATACCACTAAAATATAAGCTCTTGAGGACATTTTTTGTCCACTATATTTCCTCTTATTATCTCCAGTGGCCTAGAAAATTGCCTGACCCTTAGCTGTTGCTCAATAAAGTGATGCTGAACAAAAGAATTTGGATTCAAGGCATGGAATAGGGCAGTGTGACGTTTATACACTTTTTAAACTCATTGCATTGAAATAATATCATATTTATTAACAAGTATATCTACCTACATGAATTAGCAGAATGAGGGAAGAAAAGAAGGTAATGGGAAGTACAGGGGGAAGATAATAAAATATGAAATAAGAGAAGCACATTACAGGGACTGATGCTGACAGTGTGCAATGAACTGAGAAATATGAGTCACCCGATTCTCCACACCCGGGGTCCCAAAATAACCACACACACCATCAGGAACCACTCTTACCACAGAGTGGAGGATGACTTGTTGGGGAAGGAGTCAATGTAAAATATCCAGGTATGAATCCATAGAGATTGTCCAAACGAGATATGGTAGATGGGACTAGAATAACAGTAGAGATGGAGATAAGTGGATGCATTTAAAAGACACTCTGGAGATAAAAGTCTATGGGATCTGATGCTTGATTGGCTACTGGATGAGGGGAAAGATAGAGAGATGTCAAAGAAAATTCTAGGTTTCTGATCTGATGTTATCATTCACTAAAAAAGTGAATATTAGCATGGGAATTTCTTCATCATTTTTGACCCGGTTATATATTTATAATATTTATTATCTATATAAAATGCATTCAGACAGCAATGTTTAATGTTAACACTCTAGTATTTTTTATCAGTAGATGCTTGAATTATGTCTTATATGGAATTCACATTCTATATTTTCTCATTCATTTCTACTTCACATAAAATGATGAATTAAATTGAGTCCAGTTAGCACTTTAGATTATGGAAAGTTACTAGATTAAAAAAATAATCTTTAAAGCTCCAAGATTCAGGGCTTTGGACTTTGTAAAGCATTACTTAAATAAATTGAGGTAGTGACAAATGAAGAGTATAGAGTCTGATAACATAATATAAAACCCACAGCAATTATTGGTAGTTGGCAGAGGTCAATTTAGTTGAAGCATCTTGCAAGTATCTTGTGATAAACACATACACAAATTTAAACTGAAATTTAAAAGTGAATATCTCTAAGTATTTAATCATTCCTATCCCTATCTTTCTATTGTATGCTGTACCTTTATGATAGCACTTATCACTTTCTGCAGTGAATTATAATTATCAGTGTTACATGTCTTGTGTGTCCTACTCAATTATAACCTCTTACTGAGAAAAGACAATGCCTCATTGTTTTTATCCTACTTGTCACCCACACATTGCTTATACATAATGTCCACTCAATACAGACTCAATGTTTTGTAGAATTCAGTTATCTTTTAAATTATCAAGCTTAACTTCTGCTGAGACATTTTTAAATAATCTGGATCCAAACCAGTTTTCCTAAGGAAATGAAAATGACTTTATAAGCACGAGCTTGGATTTGACGAACCTAACTGCTAGACTCTGAAGCATTGTAAGGCTATACTAACGCACACCCCTTTCAATAATTTTTCATCTTCTTTTCTTTTTCATTCCTCCCCCCATTCTTGTTACTGTTACTGTTCTGTCCCAGCTACATATAAAACATGACTACTGTATTTCAGCATCTGAAAAGCAGCTCCTTGGCAAGAAATGATAATAAGAATCTGTGTTAACAGAAGTTTGACTTTTGCCAATCTCACATAAAAGAGGAAGCCAAGGGAATTTGTATATGGAAGTGCTTAGAACGATGATCAATAAATCTTCAATGTATCTTAATTCCTCTCTACATACTACTTTTCCCCCTAAACTCCAGTTTAGTTTCGGGAAATAATGAGTATTGGAGGTAGTTGGACACATCAATAAACAAAACAAAAAGAAAAATACCTTCCTCTGTGAAACTTACAGTCAAGTGGAGGGAAATAGACAAAAGAAAATAAGCAGCATAAAAGATGGAGAGAGAAAGAGAGGGAGAGACAGAATATAGACCCAAATGTATGATACCAAGGAACAAATGATTAAGTAAAACAGGGAAATAGGGGCTGAGGATGTGAGGGGTGTGGACAGGCAAGTGGCAATATTAAATCAAGTGGTTAGAGTGAACCACACTGTGAAAATAAGATCTGAACACAGTTTTGAAAGAAAGATCTGCAGGAATAGGTCAAAGAGGGGAGAATGTTTTGGGTAGAGAGTATAGCTAGCTCAAAGGCCTGGAGGTGGCCATGCCTGATATTATTGAGGAACAGCACATAAGCCAATGTGATCAAAGAGGGGTGAGCTAACGGTAGGTCTTAAGGCAGAGAAGTGAGAGCTGGCTCACAGGAAGCCTTGAAAGACATTTTAAGAACCTTGGCTTCAATTCTAGGTGAAGAGTCATCACAGAGTTCTCAGCAGAGGAATGACACAGTCAGATTTGGATATTTAAAGAATCTGGCTGCTGTGTTGAGAATAGACTGGGGTTGGCGATGCAGAATCAGAGAGGCTGGTTAGGAAGTTATTACAGTAATTCAAGTAAGAGATGGTGGCAGGGACCAGGATGATGGGAATATAATTAGTGAACAGTGGTCAGCTTTAGGATATACTTTGAAGGTCCAGGCAACAGAATTACCTAACACACTGAATGTAAGATGTGAGAGAAAGAAGGGAGTTAGGGGGGTCCCTCCAATGCATATGGCTTACAAAACTGGCAGGTTGGAGCTGCCATAAATTATGATGTCAGGGTGCTGAATGGGGGTGAGGTGGTCAGTTCAGTCTGGATGTGCTGGGTTTGAGATGTCCATCTGAGAATTTACTTTTGAACTTCTTAATTGAAAAACAGCTTTGAGATTACAATAAATAGAATATTTGTCTGTCTAATCAATAACATGTATTCACAAAGTAAGAGGTTCATTTGTAGAAAGGATTAGATGGCTTGTGCAGGGTTCCAAAGCATGACGATTGTTGTCATGAACAGTTGTTCTTTCAAACTGCAATCTAGGCATTAAGTCATAGCCTTGGTCCGAATCCTCTGACCTATTTAAGGGAAAACCTGTCAGGGGTAATGATTCCAGTCACCGGAGAAGGGGCTTATGAAAAGCCCCTTGTAATGAAGACATACAACTAGCACTCATTAAGCGTTTGCATCATGCCAGACACACTGTCCCATGATCTCAGTCAAAGCTCACAGCCGTCCTGTGACGAGGTCCTGGAACTATTTCCCAGCTTACATAAAAGGAAAAGAAATCACATAGAAGTTAAGCATTTTGCTAGTAAGGCACAGAGCTGGGATTTAAGTCCAACATTCTGACTTTTGAGTCTAAAAGTTTTGCACCTTCTCCTTACAGCTCAAGTGTTCAAGACCTGTAAAAATACAGTCAGCACTCAGAAGGTAACTTTGAAAGCCAGTCACCATGTATTTCATGGCAACTGAGGTTAGAACAACAGGTGTTGCGAGGGCAGGAGGAGCAAGCATGTGACCAGTTGGCACTCAGGGAAGATGGGGGTGGGGTTACAGAGAGTATAAGAGTTAAAGACCTGGGAGGGGGAAGATTAGAACTCCCAGATATCAAAGACAAGTTTTTCAGCTTGATTCTACCTAAGATTAATTGTCCTCTGGAGAAAGCCTGTTTCAGTAAAACCCAGGGGAGGTTTTTATGACATTAAGTGATTGTAATTGTACCTTGGATAGATTGCAGGTTCAGCTCCACCCCACCTCAAGTCACAGATTTTTTTTAAAAAAGCAACTCAAGTCACAGAATTTTTAAAGCAACTCACAAATTCTTTTGATTTCCCAGTGCATATAAAAGTTATGTTTATACTACTGAGTGTACAATAGCATTATATCTAAAAAAAAAAACATATCTTAATCAAAAAATACAATTGATTGCTAAAAATTACTAACCATCATCTGAGCCTTCTGTGAGTCATAATCTTTTTACAATAGCAACATCAAAGATCACTGATTACAGAGCACCATAACAAATATACTAATAACAGTAGTCAAAAAGTTTGAAATTTCAGAATTACTGAAAAGTGACACAGAGGCATGATGTGAGCAAATGCTGTTGGAAAAACGGTGCCAACAGACTTGCTCATCTCAGGGTTGCCTCGGATTTTCAATCTGTAAAGAAAGCAGTATCCACAAAGTACAATGAAATGAAACACAATGAAATGAGGTATGCCTGTCCTTTAAGTTAATGAAAAGTACATACATGGTGAACTTGTGTATAAGAGGATAATTTGTTTAAAGTTACCTAGAAAGAAGAATTTTATACTGAAATTTTATTTATTTTACAGTTGGTGAATTGGAGTCTAATTTAAAATCTGCCGATGGCTAAACCCTTTATTAGCACTTACACACTAGGTTTAATTGAGAATTCCCTTTTTCTCTTTTTACAGCTAGCTTTATTATGACTTCCCTGGTGGCTCAGATGGCAAAGAATCTGCCTGCAAAGGGGGAGACCTGGGTTCGATCTCTGGGTCAGGAAGATCCCTGGAGAAGGGAATGGCAACCTACTCCAGGATTCTTCCCTGGGAAATCCCAGGACAGAGGAGCCTGGTGGGCTACAGTCTGACTACAGTCCATTGGGGTTGTAAAGACTTGGACATGACTGAGCAACTAACGCTTTCATTTTTCACTTTATTATGACTAAAGAGAACTTCTAGGGCAGTCTCTGTCAATAGATTAACTATGGTGACATCCACAGTGTTCCAGGAAGCAGGCAGGGAACACAGGACATCATTCCTTTTATTAGTACTTGCTCACCTTCAGAGAGAGGAAATCTCACTTCTTTAACCCAGACCCACAGAGTAAATGACAGTTGATAAAATCTTTAAATATATTTAAGATGGAAAATGGCTGAGGTGTTTTGTTGTAGCATATGCCTTCTGGCATCTTTTGTTTTTTAAATGAAAGAGCCACTGTGCTTATCAATCTCTTTATGTCTTTGGCGTTATTTACATTCCTTTTGTTCTCAGTTTTTGACATTTTATGTTCAAGTGATTGAAGAGCCTTTCTTGCAAGGCATTTGTCTGCTACCTGGTGGTCAGACAGAAAATTGCACTTTCAAACACTGAAAAATCATATGTCTTCTGAACCACATTAGAAAATAATAATAATATTTCAAATTGGCATTCAGAGGTCCATTGTCTCTCATCTTATCAGCAGGTGGGTCCTGCATTAGGTTAAATCATTGTTTTTGTTTTTTTTTAATTTCACTGAGGCTTCAAATACCCCTTTCATTATAATATCCTAACATTTATACAGAGAAATTTTTGTTTCATTTTTAGTGTGCAGAGCTATCCTCTGGGACATCAGGTGTTAGGGAACCAAAACGGGGAAAAGAGAGATTGAGTCATTCTTGGAACTGGGAGGAAGACTGGTGTTTCACAAGACGTTTCTGAATTGCTGGAATGGTAGGGTAAGATCTAGGCTTTTCCCTGGTTCATATTCTTTGTATTACACACACACACACACACACACACACACACAAATAAAGGCTTGTCTTGGCAGTAATTATTCACTTTTTATGATTTTCCGTTTTGATATCCAGGCCCAAAGCAGTGTGGCAACTGTTCAGTCTACTCCAGCATTCCTAGAAAGACAACTGCATCAGCTTGTCCTCTCTAGGTTTTCTCTCCTGTAAGTTAAGTCCGGAAATCCCCTAAATCATATGCACACCCAACAGGAGGTAGGCTTACTCTACCCACATGCAAGTAACTCTGAAAATCTGTAAGCAGAAGCAGGATGACTGTGAAATTAATGAGACTTAAGCTTTGGGCTCCCCACAGCAGCCAGCCCTGCGAGGGGCCCTAGCAAACGTTTCCACACCATCATGTGTTTCTATACGATTTGCAAAAAATAAAGTCTTTTAATGTAAGCTGTTAAAACCATTTTTCACCATGACTGGTCCTTCTTTATATTTCCCCTCCAGTGGCCTTGGGCATTTTGAGTTTAGGCCAAGAGTACGTTGAGTTACAGATACTCCATTTTATCTGTAATTTATAAAGACAGCTTGGAATGTTTCAATAAAGCGAGAAATTATAAACTCTTGATATGGATATTTATGGATATAATTTTGTCACTTTAAAATGTATTTAATGATGAGCTGAGAGGACATTCCAGTTCATATGACTGAAATATGAAAAGAAAAGGTCACAAAAATGAGTGATTAAAATCAATACCATTTAATCTGACATTGAAGAGAAAATTATAGCAACAGAAACAATAAAATCAGATCCTATCCAAAAAAGCAATTCATTAAGAGGTAAAGATAAAGATAAGCTTGAATGGAATTAATAAGTAAGCTCTTGGCTTGCTAGATAATCCAATCAAAAGAATGTTTTAATATTTCATATGAACAGAGTGGGAAAAGATTTGTTTTTTTGTAGATTTGATAAGAAACACTGACAGAAGAAGAAATCTTTAAAAACTTGTAATGTACTACCACTATATCACAGTGAGGACACCGATATCAAAGTGTTTACAGACTGTTGTCCTAAAATGAATCAACTGCCCGGTATTTCCGCAGCAAGGATGAGTTTATTTGTGATCAGCAGAGAACTGCAATTTGGGGTCTGCAACCATGGTGAGCCACACGCAAGTCCCTGAATAGCAAGAGAAGAGCACAGAGGGAAAAAGGAAGTCTAGAGGGCTGTGCCAGAGTCCAGAGCTTTTCACTGGCTGAAGCCCTCTGCCAAGAAAGAAGGGGAGTCTTTCTCCTTCCAGATGGGCTCTGCTATACTTGCAGGGCATGAGAGCGCCTGTTCTGGCTTCCAGACTCTGTGTAACTGACGTTCCTCTTTGTTAATTTTTTATGAGTATTGTCAATTCAAATAGAATTAATATTAAGATAAATCACTGAGCAAAAACTGTCCTGTGAATTTATGACTTATATATGACAGAAAGTTTTCCAAATGAATCACAGCCCTAAAAAATTAATTTGATGTTCCAAATATGTTATAAAGTTGTAAGAAATTCATCTCAACTTCCAAAAATTTAAAAACAAAACAAAAGAAAGTTTAATCAACCAAATTTCAAGGAGATGGCTGAAAGATCTAATTTTTTCATGGAAAACATTTTAAAATCAATGTTGTATCATGAGGCGATTCAAAGAGTAGACACCAAAAAGAAAAAAGAGAGAGAAGAAAAAGAACAAAAGATCAAGGAAGGGAAAGTTAGGAATTATGTAATATCTGGATTTTATGGTATTTGTCAAGTTGTGACTTTGTAATTTCTTGTGATTTCTATTCTCACACTAAATAAATATGCAGATTTTCACATAGTTTTTAAATTACTTTTCTTAACAAGTTTTGTTTTCCAACGCTCCTCAGTATAAGTTTCAGGCCCCTCAAAACCAGGATCTACCCTTATACACACCTTCACTGTAACTGTTACCAAGGATGAGTTCCTTCTCAATTCTTATAAAGCAAGGTCTCTTTCTCTCTCACATACTCAATAGTAATTAATTTCCTCTAAAAATAAAAACCTGGGGGCTTCCATCACTAATTATTGGAGAAGGCAATGGCACCCCACTCCAGTACTCTTGCCTGGAAAATCCCATGGATGGAGGTGCCTGGTAGGCTGCAGTCCATGAGGTCGCTAAGAGTCGGACACAACTGAGCAACTTCACTTTCACTTTTCAAGTTCATGCATTAGAGAAACCAGGGGGCTTCCATCACTAATTATTAGAGATATGCAGATCAAAACTATAATGAGGTACCACTTCATACTGGTCAGAATGGCCATCATCAAAAAGTCTACAAATAAATAAATGCTGGAGAGGGTGTAGAGGAAAGGAAACCCTCCTACACTGTTGATGGGCTGTAAGTTGGTGCAGACACTACAGAGAACAGTATGGAGGTTCCTTTAGAAACTAAAAATGTATAATAGGTTCCAGTTTCATCCATCTCATTAGAACTGATTCAAATGTATTCTTTTTAATGGCTGAGTAATACTCCATTGTGTATATGTACCACTGATTTCTTATCCATTCATCTGCTGATGGGCATCTAGGTTGCTTCCATGTCCTGGCTATTATAAACAGTGCTGCAATGAACATTGGGGTACACGCGTCTCTTTCCCTTCTGGTTTCCTCAGTGTGTATGCCCAGCAGTGGGATTGCTGGATCATAAGGCAGTTCTATTTCCAGTTTTTTAAGGAATCTCCACATTGTTCTCCATAGTGGCTGTACTAGTTTGCATTCCCACCAACAGCGTAAGAGAGTTCCCTTTTCTCCACACCCTCTCCAGCATTTATTGCTTGTAGACTTTTGGATCACAGCCATTCTGACTGGCGTGAAATGGTACCTCATAGTGGTTTTGATTTGCATTTCTCTGATAATGAGTGATGTTGAGCATCTTTTCATGTGTTTGTTAGCCATCTGTATGTCTTCTTTGGAGAAATGTCTATTTAGTTCTTTGGCCCATTTTTTGATTGGGTCATTTATTTTTCTGGAGTTGAGCTGTAGGAGTTGCTTGTATATTTTTGAGATTAGTTGTTTGTCCGTTGCTTCATTTGCTATTATTTTCTCCCATTCTGAAGGCTGCCTTTTCACCTTGCTAATAGTTTCCTTTGTTGTGCAGAAGCTTTTAAGTTTAATTAGGTCCCATTTGTTTATTTTTGCTTTTATTTCCAATATTCTGGGAGGTGGGTCATAGAGGATCCTGCTGTGATGTATGTCGGAGAGTAACACCAATACAGTATACTAACGCATATATATGGAATTTAGAAAGATGGTAACAATAACCCTGTGTACGAGACTGCAAAAGAGACACTGATGTATAGATCAGTCTTATGGACTCTGTGGGAGAGGGAGAGGGTGGGGAGATTTGGGAGAATAGCATTGAAACATGTATATCATGTATGAAACGAGTCGCCAGTCCAGGTTTGATGCACGGTACTGGATGCTTGGGGCTGGTGCACTGGGACAACCCAGAGGGAGGGTAGGGGAGGGAGGAGGGAGGAGGGTTTAGGATGGGGAACGCAGGTATACCTGTGGCGGATTCATTTTGATATTTGGCAAAACTAATACAATATTGTAAAGTTTAAAAATAAAATAAAATTAAAAAAAAAAAAAAAGAAACTAAAAATGGAGTTGCCATATGATTCAGCAATCCCATTCCTGGGCATAAATCCAAAAAAGATGAAAACTCTAATCTGAAAAAAATACATGCACCCCAATGTTCATAGCAGCACTATTTACAATAATCAAGATATGGAAGCAACCTAAATTTCCACCAACAGATGAATATATAAAGAAGATATATAAACATATATATAATGGAATATTACTCAATCATCAAAAAGAACCAAACACTGCCATTTGCAGCAACATGGATTATCACACTAAATCAGACAATGACAAATACCATATGATATAACTTACATGTGGAGTCTAAAAAATAATACAAATGAATTTATTTACAAAACAGAAACAGGCTCACAGACATAGAAAACAAACTTATGGTTACCAAAGTGGAATGGGGAGGGGAGGATTGGGAATTTGAGATTAACAGATATATACTAATACACACACACACGTGTATGTGCTATGCTAAATCACTTCAGTTGTGTCTGACTCTTTGTGACCAATGGACTATAGCCTGCCAGGTTTCTCAGCCCATGGAATTCTCCAGGCAAAATTACTGGAATGGGTTGCTGTGCCCTCCTCCAAGGGATCTGCCTGACCTAGGGATAGAACCTGAGTCTCTTATGTCTCCTGCATTGGCATTAATGCCACTTGGGAAGCACGCACACACGCACACACATAATAGATAACAATAAAGATTTATAAACAACAGAAAACTGTATTTGATATCTTGTAATAACTTATAATGGAAAGGAATCTGAAAAAGATTCTAACAGATCTATAACTGAAATCAACTTTGCTGTACACCTTAAGTACTGTAAAAAAAAAAAAACTATACTTCAATTTAAAAAAGTTTTTAAAAATCTAATTGTTTCCAAAAACTATTTCATTAACATAACAAAAGACATCTTTGTTCTCATCACAGGAAACACCAAGGGTTTTAGGGGCTTTATGCCAGGAAGGGGGTTAAAGACCAAATACAGTCCTAACTGTGTATTCAAAAGAGATTGGTTCCAGGACGCCCAAGGATACCAAAACCCAAGGACGCTCAAGTCTCACATAAAATGGTGTAGCGTTAGCATATAAACTATGCAGCACATCTTTTGATTCACTTTAAACCACCTATATTTTACTTTTAATACCTATTACAATGTAAATGTTATGGAAATAGTTGTAAATAAAATGTAAATGCTATGGAAATAGTTTCAGGTGTGTGGCAAATTTGAGGGTTACTTTTTTTAACTTTACGAAAACTTTTTTCCCAATATTTTCTATCTGAAGTTGCTGAATCCTTGGATGCAGACCTAGAAGATATGGAGGGATAACTGTATTTTTTGTTATAAATAATATCATTCAGGGCTGTGTCACAGGACCCAGAGGTAAGAATCAGGAGATCGGAAATATACAAAGGGCAGTGAATATTCAATTTACCAATATACTCAGTTTATGGCACACAATCACACAACCTTGCACAAAGTTGCTGCTGCTGCTGCTGCTGCTAAGTCACTTCAGTCGTGTCCGACTCCATGCGACCCCATAGACCGCAGCCCACCAGGCTCCCCCGTCCCTGGGATTCTCCAAGGCAAGAATACTGGAGTGGGTTGCCATTTCCTTCTCCAATGCATGAAAGTGAAAAGTGAAAGTGAAGTCGCTCAGTCGTGTCTGACTCCTAGGGACCCATGGACTGCAGCCCACCAGGCCCCTCCGTCCATGGGATTTTCCAGGCAAGAGTACTGGAGTGGGGTGCCATTGCCTTCTCCTGCACAAAGTTAGTCATGCAAAAAAAAGAGAAAACAAGGTTACAAACCACTCTGGAGAGAGACCCAGCAAGTGGCATCTCAGCCTGACAGAAGGTCTCCAGTTCAGCAACAGGTCTCACGCTCATCCGGAAGATGCCTTCTGTACCGACAGAGCTTCCGGCAGCATCCCTTTGGAACAGCTCTCAACAGCTTCAAGTCTGCTCAATTCGTTCATGGCCTCGTTGTAACGAGTCCGTTGGTAGGGTGAAACAATTATGCCCTCCGGGGTCTTGCCTCTATGAGATCCCCTTCAGTTTCAGTGAAGTCTTTCCATGGACATTACTGGACAAATTTATTATCTAAAACAACACCCTCACCGTCCTATACTGGACGTTTCAAAACAACTAACAATCGCAGTCCACACTGGCCGCTGTGACTCCATTTTGAATTGTTGTACTCAGCTAAAATCCTCTGAGTTTCACACACGACGAGTAGAAATTATAACGCAACGGAAATCACATCATACCAGGCTCCTGTAACCACAGAAAGTGAAAGTTGCTCAGTCGTGTCCGACGCTTTGTGACACCGTGGGCTATACAGTCCATGGAATACTCCAGGCCAGAATACTGGTGTGAGTAGCCTTTTCCTTCTCCAGGGGATTTTCCCAACCGAGGGATAGAATCCAGGTCTCCCCCATTGCAGGCGGATTCTTTACCAGCTGAGCCAAAAGGGAAGCCAGTAACCACAGAACCAGCCCCAAACCGGCTCAGTCCTGTTCTAACAAGATGCTGCGGTGTTTTGCAGAAAAACAACAAAATTGCAAGTCACACAGCTGGAGCATGCATGGAGGAAATATTATAACCTTAAACACTACCTGGAACCAAAGTTATGGGGAGCCAAAGGTCCAGAACTTGACCGGAGCCTGAAGAAGTGAATGGTCTGAAACCTCGTTAGATTGTGTGCTGAAGCCTCTGTACTGTGTTGTCGTTTAGTTGCTGAATGGCCAAATCCCAAAGCCCTCCAGTGGGAACCTGCCCCGCCAGTGCTTCTACACACTAGCCCTGCTCTCCAATTCATAATATTCTTGAACTCATCCCAGATTGGGAAGACATATTTGAGCCCCTCCTCCCGTCTCCTTGCAGGTGGACCTCTCAAAAACCAGTGCCATAATACTGGATTCTGTGAGCCTCTGGCAGTGAACGCTTGGTTCGGTCACACTGTTACCTGATTGATTAAATTTTGAAGCAAGTCCTTTGTTAGGACTTTAATCTGAGGTAAGCACTCACAATGGAGAAGGAAATGGCAACCCATTCCCGTACTCTTGCCTGGAAAATTCCATGAACTGAGGAGCCTGATGGGCTACAGTCCATGGGGTCGCAAAGAGTCGGACACGACTGAGCGACTTCACTCACTTCACTCAAGCACTCACAAAAGGATTTTGTAAAAGTTCAAAATTAGAATGTAACAATTATGATAGGTTTATGGGTTTATTGAAGAATCTCTATACCTTGCGGGGGTTTTTTGTTTCTAATCTTTTTTTTTTCCCCCAGCAATGTTTTGGTGACTTTCTCCCTTGCAGTCCTTATTGGCAATATCATCGACAGAATCTACAATTTTCTGGTAGCTTATTTTATTGAAATTAAATCTGATTTTATTTAAAATTGCGATCTTTATGTTTGGTACACAATTCTACAGAGTGTACACAAGCTGATGTTCAAAGTGTGGTTGATAGATTCTTTCTGGCCCATGAGGTTTGCTACTGGTCAGAGGCAAAGTCAGTGAGAATAAGCATTTAGCAGCTTGTAAGGTTACCTGACAGGGCTTCCCCAGTGGCTCAGTAGTAAAGAATCTGCCTGCAATGCAGGAGCTGCTGGAGACTCGGGTTGGATCCCTGGGTCGGAAGATACCCTGGAGAAGGAAATGGCAACCCACTCCAGTATTCTTGTCTGGTAAATCCTATGTACAGAGGATTCACCTGGTGGGGTACAGTTCATAGGGCCTCGAAGAGTTGGACAGGACTGAAGCGACTTAGCACGCACGCACATAGTGACCTGACACTGATATAACAGCCAAGCCCCTCCTCTAAGTTCCACACTTCATCACACGGACAAAGTGATACTTCTGAGGCCGCCCTCATCTGTGAACCTTGAGGGTCAAAGGGAATTGGGATGAAGTGGACATTTCTCCGCACCTTCTTCTCAGGTACCACATTCCCTGCAAATCCTGCTGGCACAAACCTTGCATGGGGCCCCACAATCTTCAGTCTCTTTGTTTATGTATGTCCACACTCCTCAAGGAACCTGTCTCAAAATTCTCCTAATTCTCAGGGCACTCAGCTGCAGAAGCAATGGCAACATTGGGGAATGATAGATTTCTGCAATCTTCCAGCTGGGGAGTGAGTTTCTAGCGATTTTTTTCCCTTAAAGTCACCTCTGCTCTTTATGAGAGATTGTCTTGAAGCTCCCCTCTCTCACATAGCTTGGCCTGGTTAAGAATGGAGGTGGAGATTGAAAGCTCTCTCTCCAAAAACTGCATTTCCTACATCTCTCTTTCCCTCTCTCCCCTGTTTGGTGGTACCTGAGGGGTTGAAGTGAGTTGGGCTAGTTCTACTACCTCTTAGAAAGTCCAAGGTTTTCTTTAGATTATGGGACCGTATGGTAATTTCTGATTTCAGCTTTGGACTTTAGCCATAATTCTAGCCAACAGGAAACCAAATTCTCTCAACATCCTATTATATCTGCCTTAGTGGATTGCATTCTGTTTGAGAAGAAAAGATTGAAACCACCTGTGATGATTAATTTTATCTGTCAACTTGACTGGACTAAGCAGTTCCCAGAGACCTGCTAAAATGTTTCCTGGTGTGTCTGTGAGGGTGTTTCTGGAAGAGGTTAGCACTGGAATCAGTAAACCAAGCAATTATCACTCTCACCTGTGCAAGTGGGTAGTCATCCAATCCATTAAGGGCCAGAGTAGAACAACAAGGCAGAGGAAGGGTGAATTTACTCTCTGCTTGAATTGGGACATCTGTCTTTGCCTGGCGTCTAACACAGGTGCTCCTGGTTCTCCAGTTTGCAGATGGCCAGTCTTGCAACTTCTCAGCCTCCATAGTCACAGGAGCCAATTCGTATAAGTCTCCTCTTATATACATCTATATTATTGGTTCTGTTTCTCTGGAGAACCCTGACTGATACATCATCCTGTTCGCTGTTGCTTTCTACACAGGCTGCTGGGAACCCAAGCAGCAGCTATGCAGAGTAGTCTGACTTCTGATGAGGGACAGCAATCCAGAGTCCAGAAAATTCCTGACCTTTACTCAGCTGCTTCCTTTTCTAATAAGGAAGCCACATCTAGACTTCCATATGCAGGCAGTCTATTTCTCTGAAAGACTTTGCAAGGATTAAAATGTGCTGATATCCATGAAGCTCTTAGAGTACTTGGAACATGGTAAGCACTTAATAAATGTTACCTGTTAACTCTGTTAACTTTGTTTACTGAGGATGCGTTTCCAATCATCTTATTTCAGTGAAAGGGTACTCGTGGACTGACTGCAAAAATGGCTGTTTTCTGTCCCTCTGCATGCATGCCCTTCGCAATGAACTTCTTTTTTTGAAAGATAGAGTTCACCCCTGATCCCTGGATGTGGGATGGTCTTGTGACTTGCTTTTGTCAGAAGAATGTAGTGGAGGTGACATTGTGTCAGTCTGAGTCTTAACTCTCAAAAAAGGCTTTGTGGACTTTTGCTTTTGCTATCTCTTTTTTTTTTTTTTTTTTTTTAAAAAATATATTTTAATTGGAGGCAAATTACTTTACAATATTGTGGTGGTTTTTGCCATACATTCACATGAACCAGCCATGGGTGTGCATGTGTTCCCCATCCTGAACCCCCCTCCCACCTCCCTGCTATCTCTTGATTTCTTTCCCTTTGCCAAGCCCAGACTATCCTGATGGAGGATAAGACACCATGTACAGGACTGCTGAGGCACCTCAGTTGGGAATCAACCAACCTAGAACCTCAGCTACTGAGCTGATGGACAGCTGATTACGGACAGCTGGAGAACCACAGACAGCCAAACCTACAAGGACTTCCTGTTGGAGCTCAGCATAAGCTGGTGGGCTTCAGAGTTAAAACTGATGCATGATTCTTGTTTTAATCCAAGATTGGAGATAGTGCTCCTCCTCCAAGCAATGTCTGTCTCAAAGCTATTCCAGACTCCTTCCATACCTCTCAAATCCTACTCAGATTTTACCATCCATTTAAATTGGTATCTAAGAAGATTCTTCAAATTCACTGGGTATTGTGTTATCTCACCTGTAGGTGAACCCCCTTTTTGCTAGCTGTGTTACTTTGTGGTTCTTTTCGTAACTTGTCTTGAATAGAACTGTTAGTATGCTACTCTTCCTGGATTTCCTGCAGCTAACAAATGATACCCAGTAGGCATGTGGGTGTGACCTAGGCTAGCCAATCATGCCACCTTTTTCCTATAGTGCCTCAGGAGGTGAGCACCAGAGCCAAGTACGGCCATTCAGAGTCTGCCTATATGATATGACTGTAAGAATGAGAATCCAGTTTCCTTTTTAGATTAACAGCTATAAGGACCTATGCCGGATGGTGCAAAGACTCAGGGAGGAACAGACAAGGAAGAGAAACCAAGTTGCAAGGAGAACAAGGGTCACAAACAAAAAGAGGAGGGACAAGCAGAGCTTAGGAAAGAGCTGAGAAGAGCTGAGGATTCTGTCAACAGTGAGATCTCAGACCTGACCTGCTCTGCCAGTAGTGAATTCCTTTTTCACTCAAGCTCTATTGAATTTTGTTTTGTTTACTTGCAATGAAACAGAATCCTCCCAATCAACCTGTGAACTGAAGAAGGTTAATAAGAATCATCATCCTAGGGCTTTATCATTTCTAAGTAGGTTGACAACATCTTGTGTTGTCTAAATTGGGGCACTTCTGAGCGTTAAAGGGGGTGCTATTAGTAATTATTCTGAGAAGACAGATGTTTGCTGAGACTGTCCCTGGATTTCCTAGGGGGGAAAAAAATGAGCCTGGATCTGCAAAGCTAAGGACCAGGTGCTGGAAAAGTTGTGTTATCAAAAATTGAGGTATAGACCTGGTAAGGGTCTCCTTCTGCGGCAGCCATTAGCCTCTCACTCTTACAGCTGTTTAGATAAAATACAGTTAATGAAAAAAAGCCCACAGGAAGCAAGATTTATTGGACAGGTAGCAATTAAACACTTTGAAATTTGAAATTGTATTCATGTAGGATATTTCTTGAAATTCTGTTTGTAATCATTTTAACACAAAGAAAGGGAAAAAAAAAAAAAGAAGTGCAGTTCTTAGTCTAAGTGTGGGAATTTTCCTTTAGGATACTGTGGGTTTTTCTTTGGGGTTGGGAGGGAGGGATTAAATAAATATCATATTTAAATTAAATGTTGAACATATTGTTATATAAACGTCACACACAGATAAAACTTTGTGCTGGCCCCACCTAAAAAAAAAAAAACACTACAATATGTGACTAAAATGAAATGTTATGATTTTGATTAACTTTTATTTTTCAGGGTAAACTAAAGCAGTCGAGACAATAGTAATTATTCTCTTAAACCCCCATTCCAAATGCAGTGATCTGGGAGAGTCTGGAGGTGGGGAAGGACTAACGAAGAGTAGGTAGTTCTGTGTTCCTTTGGAGAGCAGCCATGGAGAGGACCATTAATATAGGACTAGAGTCCAGTTGGAAGTGGTACCATGGTGCCCATCTTGTTTGGCTGTTGACTTTAAACCCAGTTTTAGCCTTTATCATTTCTCCCATGGAATAAGCAACCAAATATGTGGGGATAAGCCAGCAATAAAACATTGGGTATGTGTGCAGAGGGATTGGTGGTGGTGATGGTCATCTACATTGTTTACATCAACTTCCAGATTCAGGGTTTTTTCCAGTGAGTTGGTTGTTTGCATCAGGTGGCCAGTATCAGCATCAGGTAAAGCTTCAGCATCAGTCCTTCCAGTGAATATTCAGGGTTGATTTCCTTTAGAATTGACTGGTTTGATCCCTTTGCAGTCCAGGGGACTCTCAAGAGTCTTCTCCAGCACCACAATTTGAAAGCATCAATTCTTCAGTGCTCAGTTCTTCATGGTCCAACTCTCACATCTGTACATACTACTGGGAAAACCATAGCTTTGACTATACAGACCTTTAGTGATGGTTGGCAAAGTGATGTCTCTGCTTTTATATTTATGTTCTATTAAAAAAAAATTCTCAATAATTAAGACTTTTTTCTCTTTAAAAGTTCTGGTGTCGAGTTCTCAGTTCACATGTACTTCATGAGTGAGCTACTGAGAATTGAGATAAGCCCCCAAAATAATCTGGAAGCGACTCTGTGAAGTTGACGAGTGAAAGGTAATTTCTTTTATGAAATATTAAGCACTCATGCCATACGTAATTAGTCATTTCAGGGGAAATCGAGATATAAAGACACAAATGGATATACGTAAGACAAGCAAAGAAAACCACTAAGGAGGGGCGCAGACACCACAATGAGATTTGATGATGGAGAAGATAACATCAGACCTGGAAAAATTAGAAAAAGCTTCTTGGAAGAAGCACCATCTGAAATGGGCCATGAAAGTTGAGGATTTTTTTTCAGGGGAAGGAGAGGCATTTCAGAAATAATCAAAAGCTCAGGGGAAGAAACGTTCGGGAGTTTCCAGGAATAGGTAGTGGTCAACTTGGATGGCAAGACAGAGAATGGGTAAAAACAGTGCTGTATAGTCAGGAAATACGCACCTCAAACCATGCATTAGGCCCAAGTATGGTTTGAGATGCGTATTTCCCAACTAGATAGCGCTTTTACCCATTCTCTGTCTTGCAGCATGGGGTTTCCCTCATAGCTCAGTTGGTAAAGAATCCAACTGCAATGCAGGAGACTCCAGTTCGATTCCTGGGTCGGGAAGATCTGCTGGAGAAGGGATAGGCTACCCACTTCAGTATTCTTGGGCTTCCCTTGTGGCTCAGCTGGTAAAGAATCCGCCTGCAATGTGGGAGACCTGGGTTCAATTCCTGGGTTGGGAAGATCCCCTGGAGAAGGGAAAGTCTACCCACACCAGTATTCTGGCCTGGAGAATTGTTGCTAAGAGTCAGACATGACTGAGCGACTTAAAAAAAAAAAAAAAAAATGTTAGCATAGGGCTTCCTTAGTGGCTCAGTGGTAAAGAATCAGCCTGCCAATGTAGGAGGCTTTGACCCCTGATCCAGGAAGATCCCCTGAAGAAGGAAATGGCAACCCACTCCAGTATTCTTGCCTGGAGAACATTGTGAAGCCTGCTGTGCTACAGTCTATGGGGTTGAAGAAAGTCATACATGACTTAGCAACTGAACAAATGTTAGCATCTTAGCCTAACCCTGCACATTCTCTCTCTCTCTCTCACACACGCACACATACAACCATCACCACCACAAGCAAATATTTTGGAATTTTTAGGTCATAATCTAATATAGTCCTGTATCTTCACCACAGAACACTGGTAGTCTCTCATTGCATTTGATTTCATCTTGAAGAAAACTTGCAATATTTTTCAGTGTCATAGAACCCCATGATGGTATTTCATAGACCATGTACCAGATTTTCATACCATCACATTTCATGTTCTATGTTTTGCCTTTGTGAGGGGAGGACACTATAAAGTTCTTTTCCATCATCATGTTAGTATTTTGGTTTAGAGTCTTGAGTAGAAATCTTACATTTGTTTTTTGAGGGACCCCTTGGAAGATTTTGAGCAAAGGAATAAATACAGGGGGAGTTATCAAGCATCAAGATATAGAGAAATATATATGGGTATACATGCTAATTGGGAAAAGAGTTTAAAGCTCACAAAAGAGTGGGTTGCCATTTCCTTCTCCAGGGGATCTTCCCAACCCAGGGATCGAACCCAGGTCTCCTGCATTGCAGGCAGACGCTTTACCATCTGAGCCACCAGGGAATCCCATTCATAGGTAGGAATATTAAAAAATGTGTAAGAGAAGACAGTTGGAGACTTTCCCAAAGTAAAAATCTAAAGAATCTAAGAACTGACGTGAATGACAAATAAGGAAGATCAGTAAATCTGTACAGAGAATAGCAGTATCTCCAGTAAAAATAAAGGTGTCGAGAGAAGTAGAAATAAAGTGTGGCTTTAGACAAAAGACTTATGAGTTTCCTTAGTGCTGTATTACATGTGAAGTTAAACTTTCCAAAATTTTAATTATTTAAAGGAGTAATTAGTTGGTAATAAGAAAGAATGAGGAGATAATAAAAAATCTTCATAAGAAGACTCCTTGCTTCCACAAATAGGAACCAGCATTTAAGTTGCATTACATGCTCATTTAACTGTGAGGGGCCAGAGAGAGAACAAATTTAAATAATGAATATGATTCCTCTTGTTTGATGACTGAGATGGGAGCTGTGAATTTACTCTTCCCAAAGGCATCAGTTCTTGCTCACCTCTAGAAGTATGGACACTGATCTACATGATTGTGGTAATAATGTTAGCCCAATCTCAATTTCTGCCTTTCACATTGGTTTTAGAACCTAACCCCTCAGTAGCATGATCTCACAGTGTGGTCTGTAAAGGAGAAACATGAAAAACTTAACATCCAAATAATCAGGGGTCTGGAGCATTTAAAAATCCCTCTATATTCATGCTTTAAAGGAATTTAAATTTGATAATGAAGACAGTACTTCCAATCTGGTATCTAGTACTTTTACTTCCCAGCAGCATAATACCACTTTGGTCAGGTTGAACCACTGCACAATTTTGCAGCTCTTTCAGAAAAATAATGAAAACAATTAGAAAGACACAATCACATGCAATGGTGAGAAAATAGTATTACTATCGCCCAATCTTTCCCCATAAATGTGAAACATCCTTGACTCATCTCCACACTGTGTAATTATGATAAGCCCTTATAGCAAGGGATTTTGTTTCTTTCAGGTTTTTTTGTAGCACCAAATAGACACAGTGGCTAACAACAAATAATTCTGAAAAGTCATTGCAATATTTATCGCATGTCAGAAACTGTCTGAATCTGTATGTTTATCCATTTCCCTGGCTTGATATATTCTTCATGAGAGTAAGCTGCAACATAAGATTGAGTTCCCACTCTGTTTCTGCCACTGCTGTGGTTTGCTGATCACACTTCACTAATCTCTTTGTATACTACAATTTCAAAGTACTTTTTATATACAGTGACACATTTATTTTAATGTAATGGTATCCCCCAAGCCACAGAAAATGTGAAGACATATGAGCTCTCGTGTTACACTGTGTGGGTTCAAATCCCAGTTCCATCTGCTGTGTGACCTTGTACAGGTCACAAACCTGTGCTTCAGTTTTCTTGTCGATAAAATGGAACCTACTAAAGAGAGTTGTTGAAGGGATTCAGTGATAGAGTCTATGAGTGTCTTGAGCACAGAACTTAGTAAGAGCTATGTGTCAGTTATGAGTAAATTAGTACCTACCTCAGTGGCATCTAACTATGGTTTTGGATTCCTTGAGCAGCATATTTGTGTGGTATTTTAGAAAAACAAGCTTACATAAATATGTGCAGAGAGCCTTTTATGATTTCCATGGCATAAGGGATTTCATTTCTCCTATCAGCTGTGAAGAAGGAACCATGAGATGGTAAACTCAAGTTAACTGCTAGAGCAAGTGTTGAGTTCCTCACAGCAAACTCCAAGGGGTGGCTAGATTTGTCTTGTTTGCCATTTTACATCCAAAACCTAGCATATAGTAGGCACACAATAAATGTTTGTTAGATGAACAAACACATGGAAAAGTCTTAATTGCTATATGATTAATCTTTAGCTCAGATATATTCTAAGGATCAAATGAGAAAGGAAAAGTGATTTTTTTGAAAGCAGGAGATCTAGAGATGGTGTCTCTAATCACAATGAATTGCCTTAGAGAAAAGCTGTTAATGAACATTGAAGGACATATTATTAATAATATGCTTGATAATTTAAATTTTCTTTTTTAAAAATTAAAATATTATATTTTACAAAGTTTATAAATGGAGTTCCATGTATGGATCATAACTCAGGGAGCTTTCAAAAATAACAAGAAAGGCTGAGTTTTATTCATTGTAAACACTCTGAATATGCAAACATGCCTATCTAAGTGTTCTCAAACCCTTGAACCCTTGGAAGTACCTGATTTCAAATACATATATCTAAAAAGTATGAAGAGTCAATTCTGGTTCTAATTATGTAATTCAGAAATTATAATGCCCATCAGTATAAAATAAATTGGTGATTTTTTTTCAAATTATCAGAAGGTAAAACTCATTTATTTAATTTCATTCATTTATGTAATTGTTTATTCATTCAATAAATATTAACTGAGTGCCTCTATTGTGCTGGGCATTTTTCCAGATGCTAGGAGACAGCAGTCCACAAGGCAGTCACAGCCCTTTCTCAGAGATTTTATATTCTAGAGAGGGATGAGATGGGCAAGACTACCTCCATGTTTTGGGAGATTTTCCCTTATGTTGGTCTCCCTGAATCTCTGGAGCATTGATTTCTACTTCATGATGCTCTGAAAGCTGGTCTTACTAAAAAGCTGTGTTCAAGATAAAGCCAAAAGACGAGAAATTCAGACATTATTGACACATCCACAAATACCTGTAGATGTTAAAAAATAATGTAGACAAAATAGCTCAATATCTCAGAGTCCTATGGGCACAGCTTAGTAAAATGAACTGAGATCAGATCACTTTGATTTGTCACGGTTGAAAACTGCATTTGTAAATTAGTGTAATCCATCTCTAGCTAAGTTCCTCAGAGACAGCCTTGAATTCTTAAAAGGCTCCTGAATGATAGATTTTGCATTTAGATCTCAGCATTGTCTTAAAAGATAGTGGTAGTTCACATAACTAGAGAATTCCCTATTGATTATATGATTGAGGAAGCACAAAATCTGTTATTCTTTCCAAAGTCAATTGTAATTTCAGCCCATTATCTCCCTGTGGATGTTCTATTTCAAATAGCAACAGAATCAAAATGTAAATGCCTCAATGAAAAGGTTTGAGGATTCTTTCAGTGAACTATGCTTTGTGTATTTTGCCTTCAAAAATCATAGCAGGAAAGAGTTTAGAAAAATCTGGCTACCAACCAGGTCAAGGGAAACCACTAAATTTCACGAGGATCACTGATGAATAGTTACAAAACATTTTCACCCTTTTAATACCTCATTTGTTTATGATATTAAAGTTTGAGCTTCATATAGGAGCAACCTATGTCTTTATTTTGATATGATTTTGGACATCTCAGTGGCTCTAATGTGATCAGTAATAATAAAAGGCATTAATACAAATTGTAGTAATTTTTTTCCTTTTCCCTCTGGCTTCAATGAACCTTTAGGGAACCACAAGGGACCTCTCTAAGTCTTAGGGATGGCTACTTTTGATGTAAACTTCACAGGAAGGCTTACATTTCAACAACTAGATTTTACTAAAGAAAACTGGCCATTTGGCTGGTCATTTGTAAGCAGAACCAATGTGACATGTAATGTGCCCTTAGATGCCTTAGGTGTGATGGACTACCCCTTCACTTAGATGACTTGGCATACATTTATTAGCACTTAATATTATGCAAATGAAGCATAAAAGACAAAGACTTCTAAAAACACCAATGTAAGCTATCTGCTCATCTGACAGTTGCTTCTGTAACACCATGACAATATTTATGCTGATGTGAAAACACATGATAATTTAATATTAACCAACCACTTACAGCTAAATGAAAATATACCTTAAGCTCCAAATTTATACAATGTACTGAGATGTGTTGAAATGACCATTTCCTCATTATAAGGGTGCAATGATTTCCCTTTATGAGAGTATGTGGCATAGCCTGAATAACTTTAATATTTTTCTGTTAAATGATAACTAAAATATATGTTTTATTAAATTTTTCTTATAAAAATGAGAACTACCTCTTTCAAACTGAATACTACTCACATATTCTCCATTCATTCCCTTTAGTCATGCTTATCTCTTTTGTAAACCTATTTTACATAACATTCAGGGTCCTCACCCTTGCCCCCCTCCCGCCCCTCCCCCAGCTCCATTCTCTCTAGTAAAAAATGATATGTGTGCAGGGATGGGAATCTGTTACCATGGCAGGACACTGCTGAAATAGGCTCACCTCCTGGTTTCCTTACTGTCTGTCCTCTGCTGAGTGATGGACTATGAATAGGAGAATTTGATACTGACTGTAATGACCACCAGAAAGGGCAAAATGAAACATGTGTGGTGGTTCCAACTGGGTTTATTTTCAAGAACAGTTCCTAAACTGAGCTGCTTAAATTTCTAATTTGGGGGACTATCTGAAATGTGAAATATAATTGTCTCTTGGGGAGTCAATGGCTGCATTTGAGGAAAGGGAATATTCAAATATTTCCCTCCGTGTTAATGATCTCTCTAGAATGTTTCAACTGGACATTTATTCTTTCTTCAGGTACATGTGTGTGGCTAAGGTATTTAAGTGCCCAAATAATTATTGCCTCCTGCTAATGCCATAAAGTAAAATCAGACTTATGTGCCTAGATTCACAAGTTAAAAGTTATAATCAGTATAGGTGCCTCCAACAGGTAATTTTCCAGTATATGATACTTTCTGAAAAAGATGTCTCACTGTCCATTCACCTACATGAACATGTGTAATGAAGCAGGTATATCTTCACCCTGGAAGCAGCAGTAACTTTTCACTCACAATATTAATATCACTGGTTTCTATATGCCTAATTTGAAAAGGAATTACACTTTTGATCTTTTATTGCCAAAAATATCTATTGTATATTTGAGAAAACTGATCTAGATTTTGTATGATGTATTTCTGTATATATATGCACATCTATAATTTGGTTTTGTAAAGCCCTAGGCTTTAAAATATCAGTGTAGGTAAAAACAGTTGAGATTTCTTCGGTTTTTCAGTCAAAAATATAAAGTTAACAAAAAATATTTAGAGAAGGGTTATATATAAATATTATACGAGGATCAGTTCATCCTTGTTTGTATTCTCTTGCCAGATTCATAACACTTGGTAAGAAAAGACCTAATTTTGTAGCAAATATACTCTGATAATATTTACTTTGTGGAATAAATAAACATTATCTTCTGTTAGAACTAATAAGAATAGATACAAAACTTAAATTAAAAAAAAAAAAAAATAGTACTAGCGTTCTCTATCCTTGCTTCTAACGAACTAAAAGTTGAGCTGAAATTGCCTATTAATGCATAATAAAATTCATGGAAATGGAAAATAAAAAGCCAATTGATTCTAGAACCTGAATAGAGTATAAATACAGTATAATAACTTGCCATTTTCAGGAGGGAACAGAGGTTGAATTTGCAATTAACTGGAATTCTCATTTGGACAACTCAGCATTACAGATGCGGAACAGGTCTAGGTGAGGGGCAATGTGTAGATTTCTTTTAAGTAGCGACAACCTTGAACTGATGCAGTTTGAACTATAGCCTACTAAGGGATTTATTAATCTCTGGAAAAGCTATAGACCCAAGATTCACTTAACCCTGGCCTTGGTGATTTATGTGAAAGTCACAGACTTTATTCTTCTTGTACTGTTTCCGTCTGCAGACTGGAAAACCTCTCCCTTCACACACTGAGAATTCTCACTGCCGTGAATGGAAGGTCGGTGTGTGGAAAGAGCACGTGAGCGGCGGGGGTTCAGCCCCAGAGAAAGAAGGTGTCGAGTTGTCTTGGTAAAGAATTTATACACCACGTGTTCACAGTTTCTTGACAGGTATAATTAGTGTTGTCTTTTCCTTTACTATGTGCTGGGATTCTGAAGCACGGTTTCAAATTTGTGACAATCGAGTGTTTGATCAAGGAGCGTCAAGGACCTGAAAGGGTGGAGGGAGAGTGAAGAGAAATCAGTGATTAGTATTCATTTGTCAACTACAATATGCTAAAAATATCAAAGAAGCACCTGCTTTATGAGAACAGAGAGGATTATTTTAGGCGCTATCATTCATGCAGTCTTCCACAGGCAAAAAAATTGATGTTTGCAAAGGAAGTAATTATCAAATGAGGATGGAAAAGACACAGTTATTCCCTAAGATTAAATTCTTAAAAAATCAGTTTGGAAACATCTCAAAAGTAAAATATTTTTTCCTCTCAATTCCAGATGACTCTGTTTTTCCTCACGAAGGCAAAGGAGAGATAAGCTTTATATGTTCTGATTCTGAGTAGCGCCCCTGCTGAGGTACACGCAAGCACAGCCTCTCTCTGACAGGCCGATCCTACCAATACCCCTCCTGTGACGCAGCCTGCTTCTCCTCCCACGAGGTCAGCCTGACACAGAGTGGAGCAGAGGAAGCAGATGCCCCAGGTGGTCAGACCTGCGGGAGCAGCCTCCCCGAACACTCCCCGAGACCTGTCACTGGGAACACTGTCATTTCTTTCAGAAACAACAGTGGCTTCAATCTTTGTTTTTAAAGCTGTGGATATTTTTATTTCAATGAATGCAGAACACCATATTAAAACAAAAAATTAAGGAATTGGTTGGGTTGATGTGAAAGTGTGTGCTGGGTGTAGGTTTGCAATCTGCCTCCTCTGCATCAGTACTCTCCAGCTCGAAGCCTTCTAGAGAAATGCCCAAAAGCACCCTGGGCCTACAGAGTGGAACTGAAAGTCGAGCATGAAGCCCCTGTACTTCTTCAGGAATCACTTAACAAGATATTGCATAAAAATATCTGCCATTAATATTGTGACTGTTATACCAACACTACTACTGTTACTCTTGCTGCTGCTGCTAAGTCACTTCAGTCATGTCGGACTCTGTGTGACCCCACAGACGTCAGCTCATCCAGCTCTCCCGCCCCTGGGATTCTCCAGGCAAGAACACTGGAGTGGGTTGCCATTTCCTTCTCCAATGCATGAAAATGAAAAGTGAAAGTAAAGTCACTCAGTCGTGTCCAACTCTTAGAGACCCCATGGACTGCAGCCCACCAGGCTCCTCCATCCATGGGATTTTCCAGGCAAGAGTACTAGAGTGGGGTGCCATTGCCTGTTACTCTTGAGTGCTCATCAACTGCCACATATTTTAAGTTTTGCATATTTTTTCTTATTTAATTTCCATAAGAGGCCATTTTAATGAATCTTACATTGAATAACTTCCTCCAAGTCCCTTAGCTTCCAAGTGACAGAGCTACCAAATGATTGAGTTTTTAATTACTTAACTTATCATAGAGTTACATGTCCCAAGGGAATGGGACTCGGCAGGTGAATTTTAATAAGAGGTTTGGGTCTCTTCATCTACCCAGAGGGGAAGCATGCCTATGGGATATGCCAGCAGCTGAGAGAACACTGGGCCTCTGAAGGGTGCATCACTGAAATACCCACTGGGAAGAACCACTTGCACAGAATGTTCTCTATTTCCCTCATTCTCCTGATTTATAATTGAACAGATTAATGATTCTTTAAAAAAAAATGCCTTTCCCACACAGTTTAAATTTTATTGATCAAATTGCTTTCCAATTTTTGAATGAGGCATTATAGTAGGCAGAATAATGACCTCTGAAATATGTCGATGTTCAAATCCCCAGAACCTGTGAAGGTGTTAAGATTCCATGGTAGAGGGAAATTAAAGTTGTAGATGGAAGTAAGGTTGCTAGACAGTTGATGTTAAGATAGGGAGAGTGTCCTGAGCTGTCCAGGTGGGTCCATACCTTGTAATTAGAAGTGGAAGAAAGTGAGAGAAGAAAGAGTCAGGGAAGGGGAGGTGATGGTAGGAGCAGAGGTGAGAATGGGTGCAGTGAGAGGACTCTCCTGTCACTGCTGGTTGGGAGGACGGGGAATGGAACCAGGAGGTAAAGAGTGCAGGCAGCCCCTAGAAACTGGAAAAGGCAAGGAAATGGATCTTCCCTGGAGTCTCTGAAAGCCCAGTGAGACTGTGCTGGGCTGTCTTATAATACTGCTAGAAAACTAATTTGTATTCTTTAAAGCCAGCGGTCCCCAACGTTTTTGGCATGGGGAACCAGCTTCACGGAAGACAGCTTTTCCACATACGGGGGTGGGGAGTGGTTCAGGTGGTGATGGGAGTGATGGGGAGCTATAGGGAGCAGCAGATGAAGCTTCCCTTGCTCACCCCACTGCTCACCTCCTGCTGCGTGGCCTGGTTCCTAACAGGCCATGGACCGGTACTGGTCCACAGCCCAGGGGTTGGGGACCCCTGTTTTAAGCCATTAAATTTGTAGTAATTTGGGGGGCAGCAATAGGAAACTAACAGACCTGTGATGATGAAGTACTTTGAAGCATAAGGTACTGTTTTAGAGGCAACTGGTGAGGGTTAATGTCAGCTTGGAGCAGTGAGAGACTGAATTCCTGGAAAGGTCATGCAAACGTGTCTACGATGAGGGATGGGACACGTAAGGCAGGTGCCACTGAATAAAGAGGTAGAACAGCACAGTTGTGAAAAGAAAGAGGCTTTGTAGCCCATATCTCTGAATTTGAATCACAGCCCTATAACTTCCTACCTGTGAAATCAGTAGACTTAAAAAAAAAATCCTACATGACTCAGTTTCCTTCTTTAAAATGAGATTTAAAATAGTATCTAATACTCAAAGGATTATTGTAAGGGTTAAGTAATTTTACATACATGAAACATCCAGAAAAGTTCTTGGTGTACCATGATTCCTTAACAAATTTTATCCAGCATTATGATTATGTTTCTGGTTCAGTTTTCTGCTTGATGAGTCTGGGCTCCTTAAATTCAGTGTTTATCAGAGTCATCCTTTGGGACCTCTCAATAAGTGGGCTGGCAGTTCTGGCAGTGGTCCCAGGATCAGACCGCAAGGCCCGTGACTATGCCAGAGGAAGGTACAGAACAGGAAGTAGTGGGTACAGAACGGGAAGGGGGGGCCTGAAGAGCAGGAGGAGAGAGTCAGTGAGGCTACTGGCAATGGTCAGCTGCTGTGTGTTAACAGATCTGCTAAGATGCTGCCTGTATTTGAATGTAAATGACCTCTGGATCTGCCAACAGAAGGTCAAGGACATTAAACAAGCTTTTGGTCTTGACTTGCTCAGAATGCTGACATCTCAAAAAGAATTTCTCTGTTCTTCTCACTTTTATTCTTTGAGAATCTGAGTGAAATATGGATTTACATAGATTCACACTTTTAAAAATGAGATGCTTATGGGATGGAAAGCAAAATAGGTGAAGGGGATTAACAGGTACAAACTTCCAGTTATAAAATAAATAAATCATGGGATATAATGTACAGCGTAGGAAACACAGTCAATAGTACTATAATAACTCTGTATGGTGACTGGTGGTAACTAGACT